>NC_056728.1:847461464-847761464 GCF_019279795.1 Protopterus annectens | reverse complement strand
GGTCAGTTGGCATTGACTGTTGCTGCATTTCTGCATAGCAGGGGGGCACCTGACTGTTTCTGCATTTCTACACAGGAGTGGGGGGGCACACCTGACTGTTACTATAAGTGTACGTAGGATGGGGGGGCACACCTGACACTTGTACATGGTATGTCAGGTACTCCATTTTAGTCTGTAGTCTTACCTATCGTGCTGACTAGAGGCATACCAGTGTACTACAGATCTTAGCTTTAATTGCCTACATATTAGATTTTGACTTCCTAGCCTTCACAACTTACATCCAACTGCCTGGCCTGCTGTAGTTTGTCTGTGTAGGCCTGGGGGAGGGGTTACCCATAGGGCTCATTCAGAGGCCATAGTACAGCATTTGTTTGTGTTTGTCTACATCTGTCCTGCTGTCTGAAACCGTTGTTGGGTATGTGCACCTTCCTGACTGGCATGTGTGGGTCTTATGGACACACATGTTTCTCAGCCCATTTCCTGCAGTGGGTTTTATCACCCTGTGTAGTACTGGCTACTATGGTAACTCCAGTATGTGTTACAGATGTCATGGTGCCACTACGGGTATCTACTGTCTGCTGCCATAACATTCGCCTACCCAATTCCCTTGCATGCTCACATCCATACCATAGCTACAGGTAACAACACATTCTACTGCATTTGGCAGTTGGTAGGTTGATTGACTTACCTTAAGGGTGTGCCAGACTTGCAGATGGTGCTGGAGGGCTGCCTATGTTGGATGCACTTAGTACACTACCTATACATGGTTGAGCACAGGTAGTGTCATGTTTGGTATCCCTTTTACTGTCTGTGTGAGTCAGAGAGAGGTGTCATTCCCTGGGTCCCTACTGTGTCAGTGCATATGCTATGCATTGCCTCTTTGCCAAGGGCAGGTCATACCGAGCACGCCTCCTTCTGCCTACTGGGGCAGGCTCAGGTTGTTCCTCCTCTGAGTCAGTCTGTGTCTGTACACACTTTGGCATTGGTGGGGGGCTGTGTGGCCCTGCCCCATGCTGTTCCTGCTGCAGCTTTTCCCACAGGATCATATTGTGTAGCATAGCACATACCATAACAATTTGGGAACATGTAGCTGGTGAGTACTGCAAGGCTCCACCAGATGTGTCCAGACACTGGAACCGTGACCTGAGCATCCCAAACACATGCTCTATTATATGTCTGGCCTGTGCATGTGCCTCATTATGGTGTTGTTGCTCAGGTGTGTGTGCATTTCTGATGGGAGTCATCAGCCACAGCTCCAGTGGGTACCCAGCATCCCCCACTAGGTGACCATAGGGGATGTCCACATTGGCAAATCTGTGGTACAGCTGTGTCAGATGCCATAGGTGGGAATCGTCATAGCTTCCAGGGCAGCCAGCACACACATTCATTATAATGTCCTGGGCATCACATACGACCTGGCAGTTAATGGAGGATTTGCCCCTGTGGTTGATGTAGGCCCTACTCTGCTCACTGGGTGGTGCTTTGATGCATATGTGCGTGCAGTCTATAGCACCCACTACTCCAGGGTATTCTGCTATTTGGTGGAAGAGACGCATATTGCTGGTCAACGCCTCACGTGTGTTGAGGAAATATACGTGCTCACTGGCATGTGCTGCCATGGCATCCAGGAACTGGTGGAATACTCTGGATGCTGATGCCTGTGAGATGCCCATAATATCCCCAGTTGTGCTTTGGGAGGTACCTGTGGCTAGTATACCTAGGCCTACACATATCTTAGTATCCACTGGAATGGGTTCCCCTCAGCCAGTTTGGTGTGTCAGGTGTGGCCGGCACAGCCAAACAATTTGCTGTAGGAGGTTTCTGTCCACTCTATAGCACTCCACTATCTCCAGCTCATGTAGCCCCTGGTAGTTTACCCTGGGTCTGTACACTCTTCTCCATCTCCTCACTGTGGGTTATTTGGCAGCATTCACATCCTCACCACCCTCAGCCTCTTGCACATGTTGTTCTATGTTGCCTGCTGCAACCCTTCTAATTTTGTAGGTTTGTTTGTTAAAATTTCCCCGCTTGTTTACACCAGTGGTGTAGAGTGTGGAAAAACCAGAGGGGAAGGTGTTTGCTTAGTTTATAGTAGTGTTCTGGGCTGGGCTGGTCTGCTGTCTGTGTAATTGGCTGATTCTGATACATTTCACCTGCCAGCTAAGCTAATTCTTCTTAATTACCTTCCTACTGCTACTTTCCCTTCCCATTGCCTCCCTGTTCAAGCCCATGTGCATGCCATGCAAATGGAGTGCTCAAATGTGCACAGAGCTGCTATTTCCTGGTTTAACTTCCTTTTAATTCCTTTAAAACCTGGTGCGCGGTGCACACACCCACTTACACTTTGTGAAGAGTGCTAGGCAGGTTTGGACACACCTCTAGCTTAGCTGTGCTAAGCTAGGAGCAATCCCAAGCCACAGGGCTCCAATCCACTTACAGTATGCCTGACACACCCCTATGATGTCACCTATATCCTGGCCTTGCATTCAGCTATTTATACTCTTACACTCTTGGGACCTGCCTCACACCCTGGGGAAATCTGGGATTCACTATCCTTCCCCTCATTTGCATAGGATTGCCTGCTAATGCAGTTACATATCTCACACTGAGTCTCCCCCCTTAGTAACCACTACTCACTGGCCAGGTTGTCTTCTGCCTGCCATTGACTTGCATGGCAGAATACTGATTTTAGTTAGAATTCTCATTTTAAGTTTATTTTCTTATTTCCCCCGATCCCGTTTACGCGCCGCTGCCCTATGCTTAAACAGCTGAGATCGTCGAAAAAATTAAACGTTGATTTTTCTATTTTTTTAACAGTTTGCAATGCCAGTGGCCTTATACTTGGTCATTGGCATGCTTCTTCAATGATATGCAGCCTTTATTTGGAGCTGTCATAGCTCTGTTATGAAATTTGCAGAAATGTACTCGGTTACTAACCGAGTACATTTCTGCAGATTGCACTAGTCTTGCACGGACTATTGCAAGCTTCCCAGATTGCAAAATCACCTTATTTGTATGGATTTCTTCTGCAAATTAGGTGATTTGCATACCAGGCTTAGTCCGTGCAGGATTAGTGCTGGAGCTCTCGTGCACGCCCCCTACAGGCTGTTCCTGGATCGCACGGCAGACATATTGTCTGCGTGAGCTCCTGCACTCATCTTGCACTCCGTGCAAGCTTTTGAGAATCCGGGGGATAGTCTAAATAACCTAAGATGGATTTAACTTTATTATCTTTAAATACCAATGACTTAAACAATCCTAGCAAGAGATCAAATCTACTGAAATATTTAAAACTGAACAAAGCAGAAATTGTCTTCCTTCAAGAAACTCATTTGAAAACAAATGAGAATTACCAATGGAATCCTAAGGAATATATCATATTGGTGCAATCCACTTATAAGACAAACCCCCGGATTCTCAAAAGCTTGCACGGTGCAGGAGATGAAGCAGGCAATATGTCTGCCATGTGATCTAGGAACAGCCTGCAGAGGTGTGCACGAGCGCTTCTGCACTAATCTTGCACGGACTAAGTCCTGGTATGCAAATCACCCCATTTGCAGGTGAAATCCATGCAAATGAGGTGATTTTGCAATCCAGGAAGCTTGCAACCGTCCGTGCAAGACTAGTACTATCTGCAGAAATGTACTCGGTTAGTAATCAAGTACATATCCGCAAAATCCAAAACGGAGCTATGACAGCTCCGTATAAAGGCTGCATATAAAATAGTAAGCATGCCAGTGGCCAAGTATAAGGCCATTGGCATTGCAAAAAAACAAAAAAATACTTTTATTTTAAAAACTTTTATTTTTTTTTAGCCGATCTCAGCTGTTTAAGCATAGGGCAGTGGCACGGAAACGGGATCTGGGAAAATAATAAAATAAACCTAAAATAAGCATTCTAACTAAAATCAGTATTCTGCCATGCAAATCAATGGCAGGCAGAAGACAACCTGGCCAGTGAGTAGTGGTTTCTAAGAGGGGAGGCTCAGTGTGAGACATGTAACTATGCATTAGCAGGCAATCCTATGCAAATGAGGGAAAGGATAGTGAATCCCAGTTTTCCCCAGCATGTGAGTCAGGTCCCAACAGTGTAAGCTTAGTGCAATCCTAGGAGGTAGGTGACATCATGGGGGTGTGTGTCAGGCATACTGTAAGTGGACTGGAGCCCTGTGGTTCGGGTTTGCTCCTAGCTTAGCACAGCTAAGCTAGGGGGTGTGTCTAAAACTGGCTAGCACTCTTTACAAAGCCTAAGCGGGTGTGCACATCACGCACCAGGTTTTACAGGAAGAAAAAAGAAGTTAAACCAGGAAATAGCAGTAGTGTGCAGATTTGAGCACTCTGTTTGTGCAGCGCGCACATGGGCTTAAACAGGGAGGCAATGGGAAGGGAAAACAGCAGTAGGAAGGTAATCAAGGAAAACTAGCTTAGCTGGCAGGTGAAATGTATCAGAATCAGCCAATTACAAAAACAAACAGCCCCAAAGACAGCAAATGTGAGCTGGGACAATACTAAAGCTAGTAGCCTACACTCTTTTAGACAGTAAAGACTACAGAAATGTTTATCACAGCAGTGAGCCACAAAATGAAAGTTTTTAAACAGATAAAGGAGCAAGGAGACTCTACAGAATGCTTTTAACTGCAAACAAATCAATTATATGATACAATCCTTGGCAGGAAATCAGAACAAACAAACAAATAGGTGCTTAACAAGTACAAACAATTTCCCGTTAATACCTTTCACAAAGTGAAACTAGCTAATAATCTGTCTCTGTATTCATACAAAATTAAATCAGGGATTTAATAGTGCTTCTCATAAATGTATATTTGCAAAATAAATGTAATAACCTGTCTCTGTAATCAAACAAAATATTTAAGTGGAATTTGGAAGAATTCTCATATATCTGTATTTGCAAAATAACATGCCTGTGGATTCAAGCCCTGCACCTATTGCACATAAGGCCATCACTGTAACCATTCAGCTACATGGATATGAGGATTGCTGCTATACTTTTATTTACAGCTCTCTACTACATTCAAGACTACTGAGCACCACAGCACGCCACACAAACACGCTCAGCTATGCATAAACATGACCTTTCCATTTATAATTAAATGTATTCGGTTTCTATTTTTAGATGTCTAGCATGTGTCCCTTGCTGCACACCACACAGAGCAAACACAAAAAAATAATTAAAAAAAAATGCAACTAAAAAAGATTAATTTCAGTTTTTTCAGTTGCCTACAGTGATATCCAGTGCTTTGATGGTGCAGGGGGTGTATTGCTCTTCTCCAAAGACAGTGACACACTCCCTACACTGATTCAATAACGATGTTATATGGCTCTCCCTCAGTAATGCACCTTCATTATTATGCAAGGCACACTGCCAAGGGGGTTCCACATACACGGCCATGGTACCTTCCATGTAGGCTTTACACTATGCCTACATGGTACATGGATTTTATTAAATCCTCAGGAGTAACTATTACATTTGTAATATTTTGTAAACAACTTACAATATCTCAGCAACCACTCAAGTTACATACATACTGTCAGCAGCATTTTATTCATCTACCTGATAGCCTTCATATTAGGCTATGGAGTTCTGTCCATGTTACTTAGTTGTTGAGATATTTAGAAAAAATGTGAAAATGATATCTATATAAATTAATATCATAAAAACAACAGTTAATATCTATTTACCCAGTTGAGTTTGCCACTGTGTAAGCTTTAAGATGAAAAATGTTAAAGCCTTGTATATAGCATGTCTTTGGAATTATTGACACAAATACGAACAAGCATTACTTGATTCCTAGAGGCATCAGTAGGTATTAACTGCAGATACAACTGGAGGCTTCACTTGTTTGTTGTTATTTCTTTCGGCTTTTCCCGGTTAGGGGTCGCCACAGCGGAACTCCGGTCAGCTAATGATTGGTAGTTGATTTTTATGTGTCGAGTTACCAGCCCTGATGCACAACCTTCAACGAAGGTACGCCCATTCACGCATGTCTCCACGCAGAAGATGCTCTAGCTGAGAATCGAACCGGACAGCGTCTTACTGTGAGGCGACAACGCTACCCCTTGTTCAGTGGAAAAACAAGACCCTAAACTGAGTAGGTGAGAATACTGATTGGTCATGATAGAGTCATCCATAGACCCCCCCTTCCCCCAATCTATATTTTAACATACAAAATGACCTACCATGTTGAGTATCAGAAAATACAGAAGAAGTCGCCTGCCAGTTGTTAGTCCCCTATGACATGGTAAGGAAGATGACCTAGAGGGAGTTTTTTGGGAGGCCACATAGACATAGATAAAACCAAAACTGAAATGCTAGTTAAATGTTATTGAGCAGGAATAATGAAAGCGGTAGAGTATTTATGTACTAGTTGTTCAGACTGTTGAAAGACTAGCCCAAAACCTGGACTGTAGAGCCCATTGATCCCAACACTCATAACAGGGGTCCTTTCAAAAGGATTGCTATGGACATTGTGGGTTTCCTGCTCAAGTCCAGTAATGCCTACCAGTATAGTTTGGTAATATAGGACTATGCTACACACTTTCCTGAGGCCATTCCTCTTCAGAAATCCAACTCCAGGACATAACCAAGGAGATGTTCAAGAGCAGGAATACCCAAGGAAATTTTAACAGGCCAGAACACCCCATTCATGAACAAAATCATGAAGCATTTGTACCAAATCATTCAGTTAAGACAATTTAGGTTGTCAGAATACCATCCACAACCAGGCTGACTAGTAATGAAGGTTAAAAGAACCTTAAAATCCAGTTTGTAGAAAGTAATAGTATTTAACAAAAAATGCAACTAGTTATTACCTTCTCTTATGTTTTCTGTAAGAGAGGATCCTCAAGCCTTCACTGGGTTTAGCCCTGTTGAGTTGTCATACATGTGACTGTCCAGTGAACTATTAGATGTTGTTAAAGAAACCTGAGCATAAGAAGAAACCATTATAGATTCATAGTTTCATAGGTGTATACTAGGCTAAAGACCACTAGGGCTTTGTAAGCCTAGCCATACAACCCAAATGTATCCCACTAGTTTTTGTACCTTAGATGTTATTCTAAAGGGCATATGTTAGCTAGGACATGATTTAATGGCTGCCTCTATCCATCAGAGACATAGGTGCCAGACCTAGGGTGAGTTTTTGATTTCCCATCCACTGGTACACTTACGCTTGAATAGGGTTAAGGAAGGGCTGTGCTTCACATGGATGGGAAGTCTATTCCAGAGAAGAGGAAATCTCTGAGGTACATACTTGGCCCTCCAACATGTTCTATTTTTCTGTAAGCAAAATTTAGGCCCTTAAATATCATAGTTCTGATGCAATTTAGATATGCAAAAGGTCCGTCAGAGTGGGATCCAAGGATGTCTTGTAAGCCGGGCATAGATCACCTCTCAGCAGTCTGTAAGAAACAGGGTATAGAGATAAGTATTTGAGCCAATCTATGTAGGATATTGTATTTACATACTGTATTCTGTCTGTGAGGAACCTTTGTGGATATCTCACTTGCTGCATGTGCCTGGTCAGGTACATACCAAGATATTATACTCAATGATGCATTTGCAATCTCAGATATGCTCTGAGCTACAACAGAATGGCATTAAATATACTGATCCCAAGGATATTGCCAATATCCTGGCAGATCAATTCAGTGCCTACTTCACCCCCTCTCACCCCCTAAAGGGCCCATCTCAATACCAAAAGATTGCCAAATTCCAGTAATCACAGCCACACAGGTAGAAACCGCACTCTCCAAAGCTAAGAATACAGCATCCATGGGACCAGATGACATGAACTGGCACCTCACCTAAGTGTCATGTTTAATCATAGCCTCACCTCAGGCTGCATGCCCACTGAGTGGCGCACAGCTACAGTTATCCCACTCCACAAGGGGGATCCACCTTGGATCTCGGGAACTACCGTCCCATCAGTCTGACGAGCCTGATCTGCAAGGGCATGGAATGCATTATCATGGAACTTATAAACAAAGACATTGGCAACCTTCAAACACTGGACTCCACCCAGTTTGGTTTCATGAAAGGTTGATGTTGTCTCCTGAACCTGATTGACTTCTTCAAATCAGTCTCCAGAGCTGTGGACGAGGGTAAGGCGGTACACCCAGCCTATCTGGACCTCGCCAAGGCCTTCAACACCATCCCCAACTCTGGAATCATAGATAAGCTTACTAAGCTGAGCATAAATCCCTACATCACTCGATGAGTTGCCAACTGGCTTACTGATAGAACCCAGACTGTAAAAGTAGCCAACTCCAAATCCAGCTCCAGACAAGTGACAAGTGGTGTACCTCAGGGTTCAGTACTGGGACCGCTCTTGTTTGGCATCTACTTCTCTGAATTACAGGCCAACACTAAGGGACTCTGGCTAACAAAGTTTGCAGATGACTGCAAAATGGGAGCCATTATTGAATCCCCAAATGATGTGGATGTTCTACAAAAGGGCCTTCCAGAAACAGATGCTTGGTGCCAGAGCCATGGGCTCAAGCTTAATGCCAAGAAATGTATAGTTATCCCCTTTGGGAAAAACTATGTAGCCATGAATTACCACATAGGTGGCAGTACACTAAATACCAAAAGTGTGATGAGAGACTTAGGGACACAGGTGGACAGTGGTCTCACCTTCAATAACCACATCGCCACAACAGTCAGGAAGTCCTTCTATGTGGCACACCTCATCACTAAGGGCTTTTCATCCAGAAAAAAGGAGGTCATTGTCCCACTGTACTCATCTCTCATTAGACCCATTATAGAGTACAATGCCCCATTTGGTATGTACCTCACAAGACATCCGCAACAGCTGGAAAGTGTTGTAAGAATCTTTGTGTTCAACATCTTTGTATCATGTATAGTAAGGGTTAAAATGTGAAATTGCATTGCAAGCAAAGAAGCAAGTTAAAATAAGCTGTTTTTCTTGTAAAGAATTTGCTAACCAAAGAGGAATGCACAGATGTTACCTTGGTCCAGGCACAAGCTTATCTTGTGACTGACCTCTGACCATCTAAGGCTCCAGTATGTGAATTTATAGCCTTGACTGAAATTCCTTGTCTGGTAACCAGTTACTGTGTACGTGCTGAGAAGGGTATAAAAACCCATGTGAAGTGTACAGAAATTAGACTGCTGACATACCATGTACTTTGTAGCATGTCTCCATGCATGTAAAATAAACCTTTTTGCTTATTTTTATCTGCGTGATTCTTCCAGTATATGTTAAGAGTATTAAAATCTTTTGACATTTCTGGCACCCAAGACCGTGGGGCCACCTCTTCATGGTACGAATCGCATAAGAGGGACTGAAAAACCTGTACAGGAAGGGGAGAACGAATCTTGGGCTCCCTTGAATGGAAAGACCTCCGACGAAGAAGTCGCAAGTAGAGGCCAGTCACTCTTAGATTCGATCCGTGGGATGGTGACGAACGGGGCGGAAGAACTGCAGAAAGGTAAGCTTAACATTTTTTTCTTTCTTTTTGTATTGTTCTCTTTTTAAAAGAACAAAGGGACTAGTCATAAGGGAATCGTCTTTTGGTTTAATTTTACAAAAGAACGGTAGAGATCTCAGGAAAAGGAAACTAATTTTTCTCTCAGAATAGAAAAATGGGAACAGGGAGTAGTTGCTGTAGTTGCAGCGACCACTCAAACAAAAGGACTGAGGATGAGCAATATATGTTCAACCTACATCCAAAGAATTTAAAATTTCTAAAAAAAAATGGAAAAAGGATTATGAGTTTAGTGGAAATCTAAACAAATTAGAATGTCAAAATTTGGTAAAAAGTTTACGTAAGGATGCAGGAAATAAGGTTAAAGATCAAAAGAGATTTCCCCAGGCTCAGAAGTGGTTAGAGGAAGCTAATAAAAAATACAGAGAACAGCTTCAAAACAAAAAAACTGGCGACTCGAGTGCAAAAGATACATTTTTCGTCCAAAAGGACGATAATGAAACATCTGCCGTCTGTCGCAAGGCGACGGCCCCACCCTTATATCCAGACCCGGAAACCCTTAAAACCAGTCCACCTCAGTATCAGAAAAGTGAAGAAATGAGCCAAAGCAAAACCATACCTTCCGTAGTTTTACAAAAGCAGGCGGATGACACTCTGGACCTACGAACCCATAGTATAGACAAATCAGAATGGAAACAAAAGGAAACCAAAGTCAATTTGGCATCCACAGAGTATCCCCTCATAGAAGTAGCAAATCCGCAAGCGGGTACGTTCGGACAGGGTCCCACCATTTTAGTTTATTGACCCTGGACGCGGGTAGACATTCAAAAAGCCGTAGAAGGAATACCACACCCTAGGTTAGATATGACCAAGATTTGTGAAGACGTCACAGGCATGATAGAAAGTTATAAGCTAAATGCCGTAGAGTTGGAACAAGTAGTTCGACAAATTTTGGGTCCCGACTGGCACTTGGTCTGTGGGGACTGGGATCCCATAACCAGAGTAGATAATAAGCCACTTGCCCACAATTTGGACTCATACCAAAAGCAGGTCAAGGATTTACTAGCCCGTATTTTGGATAAATGGAAGCCTAGGGCAGACTGGACCTGTATCAATAGATGTGTACAAGCAGACGATGAAAAAGTAGACAACTATTTGCAGAGACTTACCCAGTGCTTTGATAACCATAGTGGTATGCAAAAAGAAATAGATCAGTCAAAAGACTCCTAATATGAACAACAACTAAAAATGCCTTTTTAAAAGGATGTAAAAGTGCTATTAGCAACTTTGTCGAAAAGCATATGATAGACCATCAGACGGCACGTCGGCAGCCCCTACTGGAGTATGCAAGACATGCAGAAAAATATTTAGAAGAAAAGAAAAAAAAAACAAGCTCAAACCTTTACGGTGAGCGAAGATGGGACACTTATGCTACTACAAGGTCCGACTAACAGGGGTAGAGGAAGGGGCAGAGGCAGGGGTAGAGGAAGAGGGAATGTGGGACATTCTGAAGATTATGAAGGCAGACAAAAAAAGAGGAGAATGTTTCAAATGTGGTAAAAAGGGACATTTTGCGAGGGATTGCCGGTCTTCTGAAAAAACTAAAACCACCCTGGATCACGGGTCAGCATGACTATATGATGGTGATGGAGGTGAATCAGACCCGGATAAAGAGGCTGATTGGCCAGAGTCAATAAGACAGAGTGAAGAGGAAGATTTTGAGGATGCAAACGAGGAAGGTAAGGGTGAATGTGCAGGATGGGAAAATGAAATTACTGATTTTTCAGAAGAATGTGAATATCAGGTTGTTAATTTAACAGCGCTGGCTGTAACTATGCAGCTAGAGGCACAACCGATAATCACACTTCAAGTAGAGGGTAAGGATGTAGAATTTTTGTGTGATTCAGGGGCCTCCAGGACCCTGCTAAAAAACTCTGCAGTGCCATCCGATGTAACTTCTGATGACTATGTGTTAGTCAAGGCAGCAAATGGCCGCATTTATAAGGAACCATTATCTAAACCTTTATGGTTCACGGACCCTGAAACTAACCAAACTATCAGGTTTCGAGTCATTATCTCCAAAATTTGCCCTGTAAACTTATTAGGAAGAGATTTAATGCACGTGTTTGGCATAGCAGCTGTACCGACTGCATCAGGGATTCTAGCCAAATGAGTAGAAATTCAAGATGTTATGTTACAAGTGGGGCAGGGTGATTTACACTACTGGTACAGTAATGATCTTGTTGAAACTGGACCACAAAATGTAGTAAATGAGCTAACTAATTTGGCCTTAAGCAAATATGGCACACAACCACCAGTGGTAGCTAAACAACTACACTGTACAATGTATTACAGAAAGTATGTGGGACCAGACGACAAATATGAGGAGCAATTTTTTAAACACAAGGTCACAAAAATCCTGTTACAAAATCTCTATTGGGATAAATTAGGAAATTCTGCAGTTACATGCAGTCTTACAAAAGATATGCAGTTACTTTTTCGCAATAATTCTATTGCACATGTCTCTGTAACAAGGGAAGAACAAATGGCATGGTATCTGGTGGGGAGGAAAGTTACTGAATGGGCCAAAATGACACCGGAACAATTGGCATGTAAAGGAATTCAGGTACAAAGACTAAATTGGGTCACCCAGGCTAGACCAACAGTGCACCTCTGCGAAGATAGGCTAACGCCACCCAGGGGAGGGCCATTCTGACTATGTCTCCTAACCCCGCAAGAAGAATTAAAGTTACAATCAGTGCCAGACTCCTTATGGTCCCGCGGACAACATGACATTGGGCTAATAAAAACAGCAGGACAGGTTAAAATAACTCCAAAATCCGATTTTAGACCTCTTAAGTGTCAGTATCCATTAAGTAAAAAGGCAGAAGAAGGCATTCTACCAGTGATCACGGCTCTACTGAGAGCTGGGGTTTTAATTCCATGCACAGATTCACCGTGTAACACACCCTTGTTCCCAGTAAAGAAACCGGATGGGACATGGAGAATGGTACAGGATCTGCAGGCTGTAAATGCTGCTGTAGTGCCAAGGGCTCCTATGATCCCAGATCCATCTGTTTTGTTAAATGATAGCCTTCCCACGGATACGTATTTTTCTGTTATTGACATTAGTAACGTGTTCTTTTCTATTCCCCTACAGGAAGATAGTAGGTTTTGGTTCGCCTTTACGTTTATGAACAAGCGGTACACATACACACGACTGCCGCAGGGATATTGTGAAAGCCCTATAATCTTTTCGCAAGAAATGTCGACAAACCTGGCACAGTTTCAACCAGAGCATGGCTGTCATCTACTATTGTACGTGGACGACATCTTACTGGCTGCACCCACGGAAGCTGTCTGTGAGTCCGAAACTATTCGGTTATTGCATTTTTTGGCGAAAGAGGGACATAAGGTAAATAAATCTAAATTACAATTTTGTAAAACTGAAGTACGGTATCTAGGCTATACCATTTCAATTGCTGGTAGACAACTAGATAACTGTAGAAAAGAAGCCATTTTACAGGCACCAATGCCCAACACAAAAAAAGAAATGATGTCATTTTTAGGAATAACAAATTTTTGTCGTAGTTGGATTCCCAACTATGCAGAGGAAGTAAGTCCACTTTCAGAACTTATTTTTGAACTTCCCATGGCAGCACATGATGTGCTGCAATGGACGGATAAGGCAATACAGGCATTTACTAGGGCTTTATGACATCGGTTCTGTTGCAAACTTATGGGGATAAGTTAAGACCATTAGCATTTTATTCCAGTAAATTGGACACAGTGGCACAATCTTTGCCACACTGTGTACAAGTGGTAGTCACAGCCGCACAGGCTGTGCAAGCGTTTGCTACCCTAGTTTTGTTTCATGACCTTACTTTATGAGTACCGCACTCCGTTGCGCTAATACTACTACAGGATAAAGTTACCTTTCTCTCTCCTAGCAGACACTTATCCTGCATGACAACATTACTATCACAACCACACATGACCATTGAGCGATGCACCACTCTTAATCCAGCCACGCTGTTACCTACAGCTGACGATGGTGCCCCCCACGTGTGTTTAGATTTAATACACTCTAATGTCTTACCAAGACCAGACCTTAAGGACCAACCTTTGGCAAATTCAGATTGGACCCTGTTTGTAGATGGGTCAGCACGTAAGAATGAGGCAGGTATTACACAAGTGGGGTATGCAGTCACAACTGAGACTAAGGTACTGGAGGCAAAACCCCTCCCCAGGAACCTGTCCGCACAAGCGGCCAAATTGATTGCTTTGTCCAGAGCATGCACCATCTCCAAGGATAAGGCAGTTACTATCTACACAGATAGTCAGTATGCTTTTTCCACGGTCCATGTCTTTGCACAGCAATGGAAAAATAGGGGAATGGTTACGGCCTCAGGAAAGGAAATAACCCACAAGGATTTAATCCTTAGCCTCTTACAAGTTGTCCAACTGCCACAGGGACTGGCCATCTGTAAGTGCACCGTGCACACGAATGCCAAAGATCCAGTATCACTTGGAAATGCACTGGCTGACAAAACTGCAAAAAGTGTAGCCTTAACCTCTACCTTTGCACTCGTGACCACACAGAAGGAAATTCACCCTACAGATAAATTTGATCTACAAACTTTACAGGTAATGCAGGAACTTAGTACAGTTCAGGAAAAACAGCGATGGATTAAATATGGGACTATTCAAAAGCATGGAGTTTTTGTAGGTCCAAATGATAAGTATGTCTTGCCAACGAACCTTTTTAGGTATGCCTCATTAGTGACGCATGGCCCATCTCATCTGGGCCCTGCTGCTATGGTTCAAATGATCCAGCAAATTTTCTGGACCAAGGGCTTTATAGCATATGCTAAATGATTTTATCGTGCCTGCTTTGCGCACGATACCATGGTGGTGGGGTGCGGATCACCCCAGCAGCTTTTACGCTGCCTCCGTATCCATTTCACACAATCTGCATGGATTTTATTGAACTAACTCCTGTTCAACAGAAGCGATTTGTGTTAGTCATTATTGACACTTTTACAAAATGGGTTGAAGCTTTTCCGGTAGCACACCCAGATGCACTGTCGGTAGCCAAGGCCCTTACAAATAACATTATCCCTCATTTTGGGCTACCTACACGCATCTATTCTAATAATGGCACACATTTCGTAAACCAAGTTATTCAAAAGCTGGCCGCCGTCTTTCAGATCGAGTTAAAACACCATTGTGCCTACCACCCACAGTCAGCAGGGTTGGCTGAACGCCATAATGGCATTCTCAAAGGCAAGTTACGTAAACTCATGGCTGAGACACATCAGTCTTGGATAAACTGCTTACCTCTGGCACTCCTGTCCATGCGTACCACTCCCACCTCAAAAGGGGTCACACCATTTGAACTATTATATGGGAAACTTTATTACGTCTCGCAGTGGCAAAATCTTTTGCCTGCGGAACGTGAGGGGGGTGAAGAGATAGCAGATTACTTGAGGAAATTGCTGACCAGGACTAACACCTCTTTAACGAATGATTGCTTTTCAGATCAGAAGAACAACAGGATCCTGGAAGTGAAACCCGGGAACTGGGTTTGGATTAAAATTGTCAAGAGGAAAACCTGGGCCTCGTCAAGTGGGAAGGTCCATACCAGGTTTTGATCGCAACACCTACAGCAATCCAAATCAAAGAACGAACATCGTGGATCCATCTCACACACCGTAAACTGGTAAAACAATTTGAACTGGACAAAAACTTGAGTTCCCCTGAGGAACACTGATTAGTAGTAATCTTGTTTTGTATGAGTATCTGACTATTGTAGCAATGCAGAAAAATACTGGAAGGGAGCAGCCCTTCCCACAAAAGCATTCCAAAATAATTTTGTTGTTAATAAGTGTGATTGTTACTTTTCTGTTTTGGCCGTTTTTATTTTCAAACAAGACTAGCCAAGTAAAGAGAGACGAGAATACGGCTTGGCATCCGCCTTTTAATACGTACCAAGCTATTAAGTATGCATATGCTCTATCTTTTAATGTTTCAAATTGTTGGATATGCACGGCTATCCCTACTGTACATGGTGGTCTAATGTTAGGTACAGTCCCTTTGGGGGCAAATGATACATGGACTAATTTACTATTTGAAACTTCAAATGTAGCCTTAAAGGACAAAATAGCATTACCCCTCATGGGTCGCCAGAATGGAACTGTATGTTTTTAAAGATTAGACAAGATTAAGGTTGGATGGAGTCAGTGTAATGTAACAATAATTCATAACTGTACAATAGATGGGCACTGTGCAATGAGTTTCAAGCCTATAAGAGTGCTTGTTAATAGTACAGGGCTTGTTAATGACACAAGTTTCTTTGAAAACATTTTATCTGTGTATGATCTTTTGTTTAAAGGGCTGCAAGATAAAGGAAATCACTCTGTTCCAGTCAATATTACACTTAAAGTAAATGATTGTTATTTTATCTGTGGTAGAAAAGCATACAAATGGTTACCAAGGAATTGGTCAGGCAGTTGCTTTTTGGGTTATTTAGCACCAGCTATAAGACATACATTTTCTCTTCCCCAAGGTAAAATACGAAATGTACCTGCTGTTAATAAACCTGTTAATCCCATAGGTAACGTTGATGCATCCTGGATCTATCACCAGGATTTGGCCCATAGTAGCAGCAAGGGGCTATCACACATGGACTTGGGCGATGATGTTATTTCCTGGGCTGGTATTCTTCCAGCGTATGGGACAGTAAAATCCATTTGGGAGCTCAGAAAACTGTCAAAACTGTTAGAAACTCTGAGCAATGCAACTTTTTCTGTGCTAGAATTGGTGATGGTTGAGTTAACTGCAATGAGGACTGTAGTGTTGCAGAATCGTATGGCACTCGATTTCACCCTAGCGGCGAAAGGAGGTACTTGCGCTCTTATCCAGGAGGAGTGTTGTTCGTTCATTCCAGATAATGAACATGACATTGACAGTCATCTAGAGATCCTACAACAAGTTTCTGAACTTACAAAACCAGGACAGAATCCATTAACTGACTTTTTCCAAAATTGGTTTGGAAATTGGGGAACAGTACTTATGAATGTCTTAATTGCTATATGTGTTGGTGCCATTATATTCCTACTGTTGGGTTGTTGTTGCATTCCTTGCATCCAAATGATAATATCAAGTGTATTGTCTGCCAATGCAACTAAAGCTTATTATTCTGAATATACAGAACACGAGTCATGCGAAAACCTGTATGAATAAAATGTATTACTGGTGATACAAAGTGTTGTAAGGGGGGGAAATGTAGTAAGAATCTTTGTGTTCAACATCTTTGTATCATGTATAGTAAGGGTTAAAATGTGAAATTGCATTGCAAGCAAAGAAGCAAGTTAAAATAAGCTGTTTTTCTTGTAAAGAATTTGCTGACCAAAGAGGAATGCACAGATGTTACCTTGGTCCAGGCACAAGCTTATCTTGTGACTGACCTCTGACCATCTAAGGCTCCAGTATGTGAATTTATAGCCTTGACTGAAATTCCTTGTCTGGTAACCAGTTACTGTGTACGTGCTGAGAAGGGTATAAAAACCCATGTGAAGTGTACAGAAATTAGACTGCTGACATACCATGTACTTTGTAGCATGTCTCCATGCATGTAAAATAAACCTTTTTGCTTATTTTTATCTGCATGATTCTTCCAGTATATGTTAAGAGTATTAAAATATTTTGACAGAAAGGCTGCAGAAATACCTCACTAAATGAATCACAGGCCTATAGCAGATGCCCTATGCTGTCTGTCTAAAAGACCTCCAGCTATACTCTGTGGCATATCGTCTACTCAGAGGTGATCTCTGCTTAACATACAAGGCCATGTCAAACCCTGAGCTGTTGGACATGCTCCATTTAAAGAAATCCCAATCCCTCAGAGCCACACACTTCAGGGATCTAAACCTTGTCATCACCATGAACTAAACATGCTGGAGGGATAGGTTCCTGACCCAGAGACTCCCCATACTCTGGAATAGACTGCCCATACATGTCAAGCAGAGCGCCTCCTTGGCCCTCTTCAGAAGGAACCTTGACGACTGGATGGGAGATAGGAAATTCAACCTGGGGATCACATCAGTCGCCCTGCTAGACAGGGGTCCAGGTAAGTAAATATTGTGGGAAGAAATATTCAGGGAATTGTTATGGCTAGGCTTGTATAGGCCCTAGGGTCAATAGCCTAGTACCAACCTATGAACCTATAAACCTATGAGGATCGAATACAATGGCAGAATGACCTCCCTGGACCTAGGTACCATGCACTTCCTTAAATGTTGAGCGATACAGAATGACTTTCTTGCTACATGCAACATGTTGGTTGAGGGCCAGGGTACTATATACATGTGTCCTCAAACCCCTAACTACTGGATCTACTGTAAAGGGTATTTTATTGATGAGTTAGTTTCCCAGAGTGGCAAACTTCTCAAAAGGTACTATTATACACTTTTTAGATTCCTAGATTTTTACTAGGCCAACAACCCAGGGGCCTTTCTAAGCCTAGCCAAGTTTTCCCAAAGGAATAATGATATCCTGTATACAAATAAGACATTAAAGGGCAGGTATTTATAAGCTACCTCTGTATATAAGGGACATGGGTGCAAGGCCCAGTGTAAATTTCCAATCCCCAGCCCCTGGTCTAGGTTGTGCTTAAAGTAGGTAATATACTAACTCATTTTCACATAGATGTGGAGCCTGCTCCATAGGAGGGGCAGTCTCTGAGACCCATATCTGTCTCTTCAGAATGTTCTGTTTAAGTCACAGACAAAATTCTGGTTCCTAGACCTTGTATTTCTGGTATTGTTTGACTTATAGATATGCAGGAGATTTATGAGTGTGGAGTTTGTGGATGTCTTGTAAGCCAGTTATATATAATTGAAATGCCAAGCACAGAGAATGCTGTATCTATATATATAACCCCTATGGGGCTTGAACTCACAGCATTTATCACTTAAACTGAACTCACAGCATTTATCACTTAAACTATCAAAGGTATGGCATATCATGCTGAGCTACAGCAGCTGCCAGAAAAAAAACAAGGCTTTCAGGAAAACACAGAGATTGCATGTCAAGCACTTGCAGAATGAAAGAGACAAAAACATGCAACCTCTTGGGGGAATCAAACCTACAACCTTTATTACCTCTGAAGTCAAAGATACTTTCTGTGCATGCTAAGCTGCAGCAGCATCAGGAATTAGAAGAAAGCTTCCAGGAAAAACAAAATATTTGTATGTCACACACTTGCAAAGCTAACAATTAAAAAATACAAGTATTCCTCAGAGTTCCACCTTTGGGATCTAAACACATTATCCAAAGCCATAGTTGGCAGTGTAATAGTGTACAAAAAAATGTCTGGAAATTTGTAGTTACACTTGATTTTATCTGTGTCACTGACAAGTAATGATCAGCTCATTTGCATGGTGGAGGAAAGGACCAATGTAGGTAGTGTAGGATAGTTGTTGTACATCAGCTGGTAGTGTGAATTATGGCAGCCTAGCCTGTTGCTATATATGAACAGTAGCAGTTTTCATCAGGTGTACATGGGCATCTATGGTTCTCTTTGCAATTCATGACACATAGCGGGAGTAAAACATAAAAGTGATTTGAAAGCCTTAAATGGGTATGAGTGGTGTGTGTTTGTCTATTTTGTGACAGGATTAACGGATAGAAATGGAAGTGCAGGAAAAAGATAAAAAGGGGGAGTAAGCAGAGCTTAGAACATAAGGAATGAGTAGGATGGAGATGGGTATATATATATATATATATATATATATATATATATATATATATATATATATGTTTGTTTATGTCTTTCGGCTTTTCCTGGTTAGGGGTCGCCACAGAGGAACTCCGGTTCGTTAATGACTGGCAGTAGATTTCTTACGTGCGAGTGTGCCAGGAGAGCAACAAAGAGGTAGAGAGAGACATACAAATACAATTAAGAACAAATAATGTTGCTATATACTTTTAGGAGAATTAAGTTACACCTAATGTACTTGAATAAACAACAAACAGACTTTTCAGCTTAACAAGACTGTTGGCATAGACAAGTGAGAAAGGTGTCAGCACCCACAGCCATCATTACCTGCACTCTGAAAGGCAAAGGCTCTACATGGACAAACCAGCCGGGGTCTTTAGTCAAAGACAAAGTAGTGGGATGTCTCATACAAATGTACATATACAAAGAAAAATTCTTCTTAGATATACATCCCCCTCACATGTACTATAAGTAAAGGAATCAAACATATTGTGGAAGAGTGTCTGTCACACAACTGCCACCCACAAAAAAATGTTGCTCATACAATTTTCCTAATCATGGAGCTACTATAATGACAAACATCTTAACTTAAACACTATCAAAAAACTCATGAGAGAAGAGAACTGAACCAACAATGTGGGAACGCAGCCCTAACATCTTGAGCCACTTGTCCAAGTACATGACAAGATATGTGCACACAGACACACTAATAACATTCAACAGTCATACTGCTGCCTTTGAACTATGTTAGTTTTTTACAGAGTAGAAGTGATTTATGAAAGATGTACGGTATGAAAATGAATATATACTACTTTCAATATTAAAAGCTGTACATTCTGAAGCAGGTGTACTCATATTGGCAATCCTGTGCAGCTGCATATACTCTACAATCTCTTCAGGGGCTATGGAGAGAAAAACAGCACTGTGTTAGAGCTGTGGTTGCCACACACTTGACAGGTTATCTGTGCAGGTAATATAAGTTCTACTTAAAGTACATAGGTGGTTCCTGCTGTCTATTTTCTTCTCCCATAGGCCTACGAGGTCAGGATTACAGCATCTCATGTCACAATAATGGTGATGACATTACTCTCACATGCATGGGATGCCAGTGGCATGGTTAACAGCTTGAGCTAAACTATTCCAGGCTTCAATCTTACACTGAGGCCCTAGACAGATTTACGGCTAATCCTTAAGGGATATAGAAAGATTTTTGTTTCTTCAACATACCACCTCTGCAGTCTAAAAGGAGTACTGCCCTCTCCTTATCCAGCCATGATTCTCACTTTGAAGAATCACAGCAAGAAATGGCAGAAAATTGATGCCCTAAGCAGTTTTTGTACTATTGACAAGAACATCATCTGCATGACAGATGGCTGGCTAAGCTAATATAGATACTGTAGGATAATGGTCCACAATGGCACCCGAAAGTGTGAAACATGGTAGACCTGTATTACTGGTTTTGATGTTAGGAAAGCAGACACTATAGCAACTCTGTTTCCATGAGGTCATATGTCAGATTACACATCCCCATAAAGGCATGGTGTAGTCTGCACTAAAAGTATTTGAGCCCTAATTAACATAATCATTGCACCCAACTAGGTGAATCTGCACAATATAAGTATGATGGGAGGCACAGCGTCTCATTGTGATAAGGAAGAAAGAACTAGTACAACCTGTATCAGCTGTATCTGTGGGGAATTGTTAGGGCAAAGTGAAGTTCTGCTTGTTCAAGGTAAATGCTACCTTTTCCTAGAACATGTTTGTCAAATATGGTTGCTTTTAACTGCTATTGTGCTTATTTACAGAATTTTAAATTAGTTTGTCACCATTTGTAAGTGGTTTGGGAAGGTATATTGAGAAGGGGACTGCAAGGGTAAGATAATTGTTGGACTGAAAGATTGTTAAGCATAATGGGAGACACACCCATCAGAAATACTCATATCATAGTTCAATACATTCTGGCTGGCCTTGTGATACCACTTTCTTTAAAGAATTGCATGTAATATAGATTATACAGTTATGTCATTTGCTAAAATCATTTTATGCTTGATAGAAAACAGTCATGTCACCGTTGTCAGTTGCATTGTTTTATGGAAGACATTTGCTCAGTAAGCTTAGTTGCCTCACATAACTTAAAGTATGTGGAACAGACAGGTAACTAACAGACACTCGCACACCATTTTATATAATCAAAGGGGAGGCTAGTGGGGTAAGAATTTTGCAGGGTCACTCAGGAACAAGGCTTTTAAATCCTTTATTGTCTCTGTATAAACAGAATAATGCCTGAAACACAAGGACAGTGTAAACAGACTCTGATTCTGGTGAAAAGATAACATTTAAGCCAGCACAGGCTTGCAAAATATCATTCTTATGTTGCGCAATATCTGAAATGTCTCTGTTATAGTCCGATTCACTTTGGGCACATGTAGTCTTTGCTGTTACACTATACATTTGTTTTACTATTCCTAGATTCCCACCAGTCATGTAATTCAAAAATGTAGAAGAATTAACTTCTCAAGTAAAGCAATTTAAAAATGAAGACTGCACTTTACATTGTCAGACTGATATGACAGCAGTTTCTGACCTATGTATTAGCAAGGGAGATGGGCATTATACATGTTTTCTCTCCTCACAGCAATCTAGCCTCAGTTATTTAAAAGTAATTTTTCAGATAAATATTACAATGTGTATTTATCAATGTATGTATATATGTATTTGTTTATTGTTTGTTGACCAGGTGATGGGCTGGTACAATACACTTTACCGTCACTAGCCAGGGCAGATGGCAACTATATAAACAGTGCAAATGCAAGAAAATAAAACATAGTGTATATTTGAAACATAGAGGGCATACAGAATATATACAAGTAGTATACTAGACATTTGTGTAAAGTTAAAATTCTTCCTTCTTTCTATTAATTCTTATCACTGATTTCAATCAGCACTGCACTCCTGTATTTGTGGATTTCACATCAGTTTGTTGGTATTGTTCATTTCTAGATTTCTTTTTGACAACATGCACATTCATTTGAACTCATTTCTTTTAACTTTTACTCATTTTAGAAAAAAATGTCCCTTCTTAGCACAGGTTTTACAGGACTGATTATAAGTTGGATAACTCTTCCCTTATCATACTTATACCATCTATTTCAAGAAGCATGGATTAAAATCGTAGGACTGTTTTTGTGATTTCTAGAATTGATTCACACATAGCTGTCTTTTATAGCCACTGTTTTTGCAGTGCAACTTGCATTTATTTAAACATTTTCACATAATATTAGACCCATATTTTTTTTTTCTTCACATTGTCTTCATCAGCTAATTCTTTTAACTATTCTTTAGCAATTTCAATTGGTCTTCACACAGATATATAGCTTCAGGTAAGGTCAACTCTGTTTTTTTAATACCCTGCCCTATGTGTTCACATTTCTTGTAACACATTTTTGTCTTATTACAGAAATTTGATGCTCAGCAAATTCACACTCTGTTTTTCAGCTTAATGAGATCTACAATCATATTCTTCTTAGGATAGAATACTCTTGTAAAGAACAGATGTTTAATAAATGGCACATTCTTTCTGGGCTAGTAATAAATACTCAGTTTATCTCTAAGTATCTATTCAAATAAATTATAATAAAGAGTTAAATACCTTCATGGTCTCTTATCCATTAACATACAGGAATGCAACAGACTGAATCCTTCCAGAGTGTTCATCAAGTGCAGAAGTAGTGAAGAACAAATTATATTTCAGGAACCAAAGCATCTAGTTTTATTTCAAATATTCTTCAAGGAAAAGAATTCTGGTGGACATTTGAGTCATAGTGGCTCATAGGCAGTAGTGGCTTAGTGATAAGATTTTTTACCTCACAGCTTCAGTGTCTTTGGCTCCATTCCGACTTACAGTCACTTTGTGGAGTTTTAGATATTTTCTTGTGTCTTTCTCAAAACATGTTGGTTACATTATCTCTCCCTCTCTCCCTATATATATATATATATATATATATATATATATATATATATATATATATATCTAAATGAGCACTACAGAATCCTGAATTCCCAAAATCCTGAAGACCAAAATCCTGAGACCAAAATCCTGAAAACTCAAAATCCTGAAAACTCATAATCCTGAAAACTCAAAAATCCTGAAAACACACAGGATACCAACACTTACTATATTCCAGCACAAGTACATACAGAAACATATTACTCTTCAGCTATACACAGGGGGGCAAGCCCCCCTGTGTCTCCCACATCCCCTGCTACTTAAATATAACAACTCCAAGATTGTGCTTCAGTACACTGAGTGCAATCTTGGAGTTAATATATTTAAGTAGCAGGGGGTGTGGGGGACGCAGCCCCCAACATGGGAGGGGGGGTGCAGTGTGGCTTGCCTCCCTGCTTATACTTGGAGAAGAGTAATATGGTTTGCATTTTATTTGTTTCTGTATGTACGTGTGCTAGAATATAGTAAGTGTTGGTATCCTGTGTGTTTCAGGATTTTGAGTTTTCAGGATTTTGAACTTTCAGGATTTTGGTATCAGGATTTTGGTCTTCAGGATTTTGGGCTTTCAGGATTCTGTAGCACTCCTATATATATATATATATATATATATATATATATATATATATATATATATATATATATATATATGCATTTATCCTTACCATTATGCACTGTATAGTGGCTGAAAAGACCTGAGGGCCAAGTTAGATAAATAAATAGCTAAAAAAATATATTATATATTTATTTGCATTTATTGCCCTAGTTACTCCCACTAAGCTACTGGTCTGTTTTTAGGAGATCTGAGGTGGGAACTTTTTTAATGAGTTGGAGAAATTTGGCAAAGACACAGAAAAAATTACCCTAGTCTCTTTTCAATAAGTGCCATGGGATCTTTTACATCCAACTGAACTATCACCAGTTCAAGCAGATGGAGATGACTCAGTTTAACTCACCCAAAGGATGGTAGATGTTATTCTAATGCAAATAAAATGGAAGAGCCAGAGATGTGCTGTCAAGGACAAGGAGTTGTTCCCCATGCTATAGAACAGACAGTATCCCTCTTCAGATTGATTAAGTTAAGAGAGATATCATTGTCTTCTTTGTCAGTTCCCAGTCCTTTGACCACCATGTTGTAACAATACTCAGATATCTAGCACAATTAATATCTAAAGGCATGTCATGCAGATCAAAAGGAGTTAAGATACAAGTTGAGAAGGATGTTATCAGACCAATTACTGAGTAAAATGACACTTTGCCATGTATTTATCCTACTATGCTGAAAATTCAAAAGACCACCATGATTTCCTAAAAAAATATAACAGCACTGACCCTTAGCTACCAAAAGAGACTTTAATCTCTGTCCCTATAGTCTGACTCTTATGGACTCCTCTGTTGTGATTTATGTTAACATTTAGAGCCATGAAGGTCCCTACTCTGCTCAATCACCCACACCTTCACAAAACTAACAGGCAAGAAATGCATGTACTAACAATTTATATCTTCACTAATAAATAATTAGGATACAGGGTCTGGATAGATTAATTTCTCAATGTATAACCTGTCTTTGGAATAAACTATTTGCTAATATTAAACAGACTGAAACCCTCATTACCTTTATGATGTAGACTGGATGGTGTGACACTGCCAACCCAGCTATCTGCAATTTTGTAAATAATTGTCATTTGTGAATTTTGATATGATGTATACAGGACTGCACTATGTCATTTGTGTATATTGATATGACTTATATGGAACTGTAGGTTATGTACTGAGCTTCAAGAATGTAACCAAAGCATACCCTGCTGGAACATAGAATATTAACTTACAAAACTTCAAGAAAATATGTTGAAATTAGGTGCTTTACAATGTGCTATAAAAGTTAGTTAATGCAGCAAGGAAAAAAAATGTCTAGACCAAGAAGTTCTTTTCTATTGTCTTGGAGAAAAGTAATTAGTAGTTTTAATATGTAAAGGGTTGTATAGCTTTATGAATTTCTAGCAGCTGCACTTCTGAGAGATATATATTTTTTAACACAGATATGTTAGGTTTCTGTTTAGCCTGGGAACTGAAGTCAGGTGACAAAAAGTGATGTCATCCAAGCTAACCCAGCAGTAATGTTTGATATTAATTTAAACACTCTCACAGAGAGAGACTATGCATTTTGTATTCTGTCTTTGACCTGAAAACATCCACTCATCATCTATCTGCACTTGCTTGTAAGTAAGATTCAAGCATATTATCTATTTTAGATATAGATAGGAATATAGTAAAGATTAGTTTAGATGTTTTCTGTATTTTTTGGGACTGTCCTGCAATGTTGTTTTAAAATATTTCCTGTGATTTTGAACTCTGAAGTAACTGTGTTTGTTTTCTGAGAATCATCTTGTTCTTTTATTATTTACTATATTAAATATATTTCAACCTATCTTTGTGACTATTTGTGAGACATATTTAAGCTCTTAGTGTACTTGCATATGTATTTGGTGACACTGTACATGCCATTCCTAAATAGCCTTTCTCTTGGTCAGACTACCTTTTGGATAATAGTAACATTACACAGTAGAATTGGACACCCTTTGTAAGGGCTTTATAGTAGCTGATAAAGAGTGGTTGGTGGCAGTGATAACTACCTTATAGTCTGGGCAGAAGGGTGAATAGTTAGTAAACCTGTGCCAGCCTTTCCCAGGTGTGTGTGTGTGTGTGTGTGTGTGTGTGTGTGTGTGTGTGTGTGTGTGTGTGTGTGTGTGTGTGTGTGTGTGTGTGTGTGTGTGTGTGTGTGTGTGTGTGTGTGTGTGTGTGTATAAATCAAATATCAAAGTATGTGTGTGTGTCAGCTACCTGGGCAGGGACAGAAAACACTGGTTGGACAGAGAGGGTGCTGAAGGTTTTGGCTTGACCCCTCAGCTGAGATCTCAACCCTATAGCTGTGTGAGTGGGGAGTCTTATTGGGGATCTGGAGAAAGAGGGGAGAAATCAGCCCCAGACTGACTGTGGTCTCTGTGTGCTCTTAAGGAAATTGTACTTTGCTATGTGTGTACTTGTCATCCTCCCATTGTGTACATCCCTCACTGTTACTAGTGGTGAGGATTGAGGCTCCTTGATTACTGGGCTAGGGCAGGGGCATCCCAGATGAGTAGCCACAAATTCTCCCCAAGCCAAGGGCAGGGGCATCCTAGATGAGTAGCCACAAATTCTCCCCAGCCAATTTATGTCATTCATCTGTAGGCAGGAGGTGCTCTATAAGTATGTGTGTGCTGGCAAGGCTTTAATAGAAATTAAATAGATCTTTCTTGTAGATCATGTGAGATTAACCAGATGGGTAGAAACACAATACCTACCTAATCCATAGCAGAAATTGTATTCATGTTAATTAAGAAAATACCAAACCCATTTTAGGATAAAGATTAGAAGTCTCCCTTATCCTCACCAACATATATTTCACAGTGATGGAAAAATAAAGAGAAACAAAATATGACAGCTTCCTGAAATGATAGCACACCATAACACCAAAAGCAATAATTTGTGGCATGTGCTTATTGCATACTAACCTGCCAGCTTACACATTGACAACTATCATTTCTGTCAGCTGCATCAATAAAGGCTTGAAAAATGTATTATAATTTGTGTGCTGCTTCTATGCTGTGCTGGATCCAAAGTCTTCTTAAGATGCACAGTCTTGTTGTGCTGTTTACTGCTGAATCAGAGACACAGAGCTTTGCATGACTCCATCTGTAGTCTGTTTAAAGCACCAAGCCTTTCAA
Source organism: Protopterus annectens (assembly GCF_019279795.1). Taxonomy (NCBI): domain Eukaryota; kingdom Metazoa; phylum Chordata; order Ceratodontiformes; family Protopteridae; genus Protopterus; species Protopterus annectens. The sequence continues at coordinate 847,734,449 of NC_056728.1, read as the reverse complement.
ATTTCACACTGATAAAGAAATATATTTTGCAGCTATAAGCACAGATACAGATAACCTATTTTATAACAAACCACACATACTCTTTCTGTCAGATTTCAGCATATATTTACAAAGTTTTCCTTCATTACAGATATGCATGATGACTTCTACAAAATACCTCTCTCTGTCCCTCTCTCTCATAACTGAATTATGACAATTGTTATATAGAGTGCTAGTCATGCACATAGATATTGTTTTTTCCTCTTGGTATCTTTTTTGGCCTTCTGTGGGAAGTCATGTAATGTCTGTTTTTAGACTTTTCTATTGTCCTGTCAGCAGTTCTGCTGATGTGAAAATTCACAAATGCATGCAATCAGAATAACAGAAGTATGAAAGAAAACATCTGTTCTGTTCCTATTGAAAAAACATCACGTATTGCTGAGTTTAGATATTTGTTCTACAAACATGAGAAAAGCATGTGATACTTGCTTTCCAATATTGCTTTGTTAGGCTTTTTCTGATGCTGTGAAGAGAAGCCTGTCTGTTATACATACAGTATGAAAGCCCATTTTACATTACTAACCTCTATACATATATTCAAGCAAACTTTTTATTCTATGCTTTATCTTTCAGCATATTTACAACAGAATTAATTTCAGCCTTATATTTATAATCTCTAACAATTCCCTCTGTTTTAAACATACTCAAAACACTTTATACTGATATGTATTTTGATCACATATAGAAAACACATTAAGAAGCAAAACCTTTAGTCTTCTTTTGATACAACTCAAAATGCAATTTTACATAGTTAATACAATTATATCAAGTATTACTACCAAAACTGAATGTATTTAACAACTTTTTCTTTTGCAGACCATTCTGTGAAAATATTTTTATTAGTTATGAGCTGTGTATGCTTTAGTTTTATTTTTTAACTTGATTAATTTATTCTTTTGCAATCACAGAATTTAATTTGTGACTTAGAACTGTTCCATTTACTCTTTGCAACTGTTGAATTGGAAATAGACTACTATCTATAAAAGACAAGAACTATGTGCTACTGCAAGCATTTATACACTGCTGAAAATATACAGTTTCAATGTCATTTTAACCATAACATTGTGGTTATATTTCTGAACTACCCATACATTTTAATTGACAACGAAATATACTCTGAAAAATGTTGTTTACATATTAGTCCATTAGCTGTATGAATACAATATTTTAATATAAATTTAACTGGGATAACCAATACTGATACAGATAAAATGGTGGTCCAAAAACCAGTAATAAGACTCCAACTTAAAACCAGTGATAATATTACAACTTGACAAATTACTTTTGAACTTATTGCAATGTATCCTGTACAGTATGTATTTACACAGACTGTTTGCTATTCATGCATTTCAATCTAGTAGGTACCCTGGACCCATTTTTTTAAACATGGTTTTTCACACATATTTGTTGCTAGACATTTATTTCATTTGTATTGAATTCTTCTGTATTTGTACATACAAAGACTGTAAAGTACATTTAGTCTAATCTTACAAATTTACTAACATTAACATCAAGCAAAATCTTGGAAAATTCTTATGTCTCTTTAGAAGTAACTAGTGGAATTGGCACCAAAGGCATACATCCTGTTGTTTTAAACTACACACTCAGCAATTAGAAACATTCATGCTTTTTTATACTAACATTTTTTTGCCAAACAAATATTAAAATAGTGACCAATCTTGTTCAAATTTTTACATATCTTTACTCTCTCTTGTATATCTGTAATAAAGTAATTTTAAATCATCTTGTGTATAGCTTTACAGTTTAACAGGTTGTAAATACAATTTAATACTAAACAATACAATAATAACTAGCATAAAATATCTCGGACTTTCAGATTTAATCTGTTTACCAGTGTTTCTTATGCACTAATACCTGTTTTTTCCTTCCCCCCCAAAAGAGTATTGTCAAGAAGGAATGAAATATTATTTTTTTCCTGTAGCTCTATTTCAGACTCTTGTGCAGTACTGCTTATGCAGTCAGTGTAAAACTGAGAGAGTACCCCTCCCCCTGTAGTATACTGCAGTATTGTTTATTTGCTTTATGCTGTGAGAATAGAATGTATGCCAGCCCAATACTTTGGTTATACGTTAGCTTTATTATGTTACTAAACTATAGACCTTTGTATACTTTTTATAAAGCTGTTGCTGTTTACTACTACTAGTAGGTATTTATAACTTTCTGCATAATTTATTTGAACTGTATGTATACTATAGCCCATTTTCTGGCTGTACTTGATGTAACTAAAGTTTTTTACTTTTAACATTTATTTGCAAACTGATTATTAAGGGCATGGTTGCACAATTGTGATGTGTTATTACAATTACTAAATAGTGTTGTATGTAAATATTTTAACAATTTAATACCAATATTGTTTTAGAAAAAATATAAGCCACTTGTCTGGCAGTCAGTCTTGGTTTTGAGCTTGTTTTCCCAACATATTTTGTAACTATTTATCCAGCCTGGGAAGGTCTGAGCTCACATTTTAAACTCTGTAAACTATACTTAACCTTTTTTAGCATTGTTCTTTAAATTATCTGTTAATACACTAACAGTTTAAATTAGAATGTAGTTGTAAAGCATTTAGAAATATAATAAGTATTTGTGAATTTTATAACTATGCATTTATACTACATCGACATTATTTTACAATTAGCTTACATGGATTTCAGTATTTTTTTATTTATTTAACTGTCCTGCCATTAATTTTACAAAAAACTGTTTACTAATACCATTTGTGATTTTTTTTTAAAATTCAGAACTTTAACTGTTTGGTGTGGTGTTACTATACAATTATAAAAAACTGTAAAAAACAAAATAGATATTAGCTTAACTAACATATTTATATTTACATTATTTATATTTGTTGTTGTCTGCTTGTTATTCTTGTGCATTATATAAAAAGAAAATACATGCATGTCAGTCTTGTGACTTTAAATCTTTATTTAAGCATGTCAGTCTTGTGACTTTAAATCTTTACTCTTATTAACTATTTTTATTTAATTTTTATACACTAGAACTGTTTTGTGTACCTTTTGACTATGCTATTAGAATATCAGTTATATGGTCTATTTTACTGTACTACTGATAAATGTATTGCTTTAACTGAATGGAAGTGTGCAGATCCTACCATCCTACCATCCTACCATGTATATTTAACCATTTTCAAAATACAAAATATATTTCTTTTGCACAGATTAGCTGTGTATGCAGGAAGTCAGTCTCTGTCAGTTTAGCTAATTTATTTTCTTTATCCTGCATCTGTTGTTCAAGAGTTTCCTCATAGTCTGCCTGATATGTCTCAGGAGCCTGTTCTGCTGAATCTGAAACTCCTAAGCACTTTTGAAAAAATGTATGTATAACTTGTCTAAGCTTCCTGAACTCATTGTGTCTGTCTTTTAGAAGTTTATTACATTATTTTGTAGCAAAATGTACTAGAGGTTCTGTCAGTAACTGATTTGAATGTTGTTGCAATTCTGAAATAAACCTTTTACATCTGGTGACATAACATAACTGTCTAACAGTTGAATATAATGTCAGCATATTAACTTTTCTTGGTTCTTTACCATTAACATTTTTGTCTGTACAGTCTAACCTTTGAATAGTGGCATGTACTGTATTTTTATGACATTGTACACACAATAAACATTTTTTATACCACACATGATTTTGTTTCAGATACCAGTCAAATATTGCAATCTATTTGCATAATGCCTTACTATCATCTTGCCATAAGGCTTTACATTTGCTAATATGCTGTATATACATTTCATTCTGTTGTTATTATTATTATTATTATTATTATTATTATTATTATTATTATTATTATTATTATTATTATTACCTCTATGGCATTCATATTGTATGCAACACAGAAAAATTTTCTCTACCAGTCAACAGAGAGGCAGATGGCCAAGCTGCTTTACTGTAGATGGTTGAAAAGTCTCTATAGTCACTTGTGAAGTTGGTACAGCAAAACTGGCAGTTTCAGTCTTACAACTTTGTATTGTACCTTTTTTGGAGAATTTATGGCACTGCTCACCTTCCTGCACTACAGTCTCACTCTGGATTTAGATGTCTAATAAACTGTATTATTGCTGCAAACTGTCAAAACTGTTATAAACTGTAGCAATCTGAAGTACTTCACATAAACGTTAGTTATTGAGCTTTTACAGCAGTGACCTTATACAAGGCATTACCCACTCCCCCTGATTTTAGATACAGGCTAGGAATGTTCATTAGGGTCACAATTGAAAATTTTATTTTAATTTGCACACTGCTTCTATGCTGTGCTGGATCCAAAGTCTTCTTAAGACACACAGTCTTTCTGTGCTGTTTACTGCTGACTCAGAGACACAGAGCTTTGCATGACTTCATCTGTAGTCTGTTTAAAGCACCAAGCCTTTCAAATTGCACACTGATAAAGAAATATATTTTGCAGCTATAAGCACAGTTACAGATAACTTATTTATAACAAATCACACATACTCTTTCTGTCAGATTGTAGCATATATTTACAAAGTTTTCCTTCATTACAGCTATGAATGATGACTTCTACAAAATACCTCTCTCTGTCCCTCTCTCTCATAACTGAATTACTATTGATATAAAATAAACTGTTTAAGTCACCATGAAAGAAGTCAACATCCTTGTTGCTGTATAATTCTTGCCACTTTGCTGTTGAGTACTTCAGGAGGTTTGCAATATTATTTCTTCCATAACTGAATTGCTACAATTGTTATATAGAGTGCTAGTCATGCACATAGATATTGTTTTTTTCTCTTGGTATCTTTTTTGGCGTTCTGTGGGAAGTCACACAACGTCTGTTTCTAGACTTTTCTATTTTCCTGTCAACAGTTCTGCTGATGTGAAAATGCACAAATGCACGGCATCAGAATAACAGAAGTATGAAAGGAAACATCTGTTATGTTCCTATTGAAAAAAAATCACGTATTGCTGAGTTTAGATATTTGTTCTGCAAACATGAGAAAAGCATGTGATACTTGCTTTCCAATATTGCTTTGTTAGGCTATTTCTGATGCTGTGAATCGAAGCCTGTCTGTTATACATATAGTATGAATGCCCATTTTACATTGCTAAACTATATACATATATTCAAGCACACTTTTTATTCTATGCTTTATATTTCAGCATATTTACAACAGAATTAATTTTAGCCTGATATTTATAATCTCTAACACTCACCAACATATATTTCATAGTGATTCAAAAATAGAGAGAAACAAAATATGACAGCTTTCTGAAATGACAGCACACCATAACACCAAAAGCAAAAATTTGAGACATGTGAGTATTGCATACTAACCTGTCAGCTTACACATTGACAACTATCATTTCTGTCAGCTGCATCGATAAGGGCTTTCTGCCTTAAAAAAACATAATTTGTAGGCACACATAGTATAATATTGCTATACATGTGTCGTTATAATTCATAACCCCAGTAGACCAAATAAACCCTCTCACCATGAATTCCATACTTAGATCCCATGCTAGAGAGTAAATAGTTCACCTTATCCATAAATTATGCATTTATTATTTGCACAGTGTCTAAGAAACAGGTATATGAGTGTTGTAAATAAAGAACATATAGGCAGTGTTTTGCATCTGTGTATGTTTGACATGTTCTAGAGTCTAATCATAAAATTAAGGTTCAAACTTCAGAAAATGGTGTCATTGGAGATGCATAGTTTTCCAGATATCTTCTTTAAGCTGTAAGTATTCCTTAGTCTTCTCCTTGCCTTAGCAGTATCAGACAGGCTCTCATCTATCTCTTTAGGTACTAGGGTGTATAAAAACTTCTGTGGCACTCTTTAATAGAGACCAATACATTAACCTCAAGCTTAACAGTGACAAGATGAAAGATGCCCACTGTATTCATAGTATGACAAGCAGGGCGATGCAGATAAATAATGAACTTTACTCTGTATTGATGTTTCAAGTTCTTTTTGAGGACCAAAACTCTTCTTCTTCTTCTTCAGAAAACATATTTTCATGAGCTTTTCTTTCCCTCAAGAGTCCAGCCTGTTTTCTCCTGACCCAAGATCACATACACATTCTTTAACTGTTCTACACTTGTTTCAGGGTCCAGAAAAAAGTTTCACTCAGTTTTGTAAAAAGATCTTAAATAGGCTGGATGTGGGATAAGTATGCAACACTGGATATTGTTGGATTTAGGAAAGCTACTCTAGAGCCATAGTCGTCTATACACCCTCATTACCACAGTAGAAAAGTAATTTTCCAATTGAAGGAGGTAGTTGTTGTAATGCACCTTCTTAAGGAACTAAGCTTGTCTAAGGACCTTCTTTTTTGTACAAATGGCAAAGAAAAAATCCATAACTACTGCCCTTTGTTTATTCTGAGAGGGAAGTTTGGATTCAAATGCTCTGTCTACCCATTCACATGGTAACAGGAATGCAGAGTTCAGATAGATATTATGGGGGGAATCTAGCTTGGAAGGGACTGTACCATGTTTGCTCCTTTCATCTCTTCTTCCAAGTCAAATAATTAGTATTTATCGTGTCTTTGTTCTCTTGATCATAAACTTTTTCTTGACGATTTTAGGTATGGCCAAGATGAAAAGGGTCTATATTAGATCACTGACCACTTAAAAAAGTGAACGGTGATTAATTGACCCTATGTAAGCAAAAGCTTACAATCTCAAACTGTCAGAACAGCGATTTTTTTCCTAGGGAAAAAAATTGCTGTTCCAAAACACATACACACAACACAAGCACACCAAACAAACAGCAATCCACACACATACACCTAAAATCTTACACCTAACCTTACACTAAACTATACATACACCACTAACTATCCACTTACCTTAACCCAAACCCTAACCCTAAGGTCCATCACTATCACACACTCACCTTACCCGCTTCCTAACCCTAACTCACCTAACTCGCCCTAACTCTCACATCCACACAATTGCACACTTACCTGAACCCGACCCATAACTTTCCACCACAGCGCTGAAAATGCCAAAGCAACAGAAATGGGCAACCAAATTCTTTCCCTATGAAAAAATTTGGGTTTCGGGGCGGAGCCTAATGGCTAACTGAAAGCAGCTTGATTTTGAGCTCTTCATACTCATACTAGAAAATACAGGAAAAACTAAATATATTTAAAAAATTTGGGGTAAATATCGAAGATGAAGTAATTTATAACAAAACTACCAATTTTGAAGAAAAAATTTTGAAATTTTCCTGTCAAATACTACAGAGGACATTCCAAACTGTTTGAAGATGAGTAACTCCAAGAATTCACACTCAGACTCTATTATAAAAAAAGAGATGCAACAGATATCTGCTACTTTGCTGAACTTATCGCTAAAAATGGACAGATTTACTGAAAATCTAGAAAGTCTTAAAGATAACTGCCAAAAACAAACAGAAGTTTTTAAAGAAATCTTACAACAGCAACAAATAAAAATATCAGACATTGAGACTTCCTTAAGTGATGTTGATGGGAGGTTAAAAGAAAGTGAACTACAAACTCAATTTCTGCTACAACAGAACACTTGGTTAATAAATAAAGTTGATGATATAGAGAATAGAGAAAGAAGGACAAACATAAGGATTTTGGTCTTCCAGAGAACCGAAGGTGATGACATTATCTCATTCTTGAACTCTTGGTTTCTGAAGTTCTCGGACTAAAAGAAGGCTTATCTTATGGGATAGAGAGGGCACACACAGCTATCGGTAAGCCACTTTCTATTTCTTCTAAATCAGCTCCAAGATCCATAGTAGTTAAATTTCTTTCTTTTATGGATAAAGAGCTTATACTGAGATCTGCATGGAGGAAAAGTCCTGTTATGTATAAACAGTCATTATTAAGATTTGATAATGACTATTCAACAAGAGTTCTGGATATAAGGAAGAAAACATGGCCATTAGTAAAACTTTTAAAACAACATAAAATCAAAGCGCAGCTCTCTTATCCAGCCAAAATAAGAATCCAATATAACAATGACATGAGAACATTCAACAGCACAGAGGAAGCCACATCTTTCATAAAGAATAATAACATAATTCCACTACCTGAAGAAATGGACAGGTTAAATTCATCCTCTTTAAAAAGAGCTACAGGAAAAAATATTTGGTTGGAGGCAAGAGAAAAAAAGAAACAAAAGACTGACAAAAAGAACTCTGATGATACTATTTCTCTCAAAGTATCAACTAAGGTATGATTATAATATATTAAAACTAAACTCTTTAATACACTAGTATAAAGCAGTTCTTTTTTTTTTTTCTTTTCTTACTTAATTGTTTAGTTTAATATAATACTTAAATGTTAGTACTAATTAATAACTTATTAAAGCCCTGAAGTATATATTTATTCTCTATTTACCTATTCTCTAAATACTTATTCTCTATTTACTTATTCTCTAAATACTTATTCTCTATATACTTATTATCTAAATACTTGAAAACAATAACCAATGAAGTATACTAGACATTCTTTTTATTTTGTCGCTAAGCTTTTAATATAAACTGCCCTTTTAAATGGTTTTCTCTATACAGCTACTCAGTTGATAAATTAAGGCACTTTCAATGCCTGAATAAATATTATCATTTTTAGTAATCACATTTATGTTATTTTAAAGTACATATTCAAAATTCATTGATTTATTTTGATGTAGAGTATTGTGATAAAAATGTTATAAAATAGAATCACTCATGAACATTTTAGATGTATTCAGTATATTACTGTATTATTTGAAAGTAAAAAAAAACATTCACGAGCCTTCTGCTCAGTTATTTTTAGTTTCCTTATCTAAAAAGTTGTTCACCGCTTCATACATAGCACGTGACATATTTAACTGTACATAGATGTAATTTAAGTTACTGGCCAGAAGACAGCGTATAAATACACACTATTGCAGAGTTTTCCTTTTTAACACTTCTGTCTCTTTTCTATACAAGTGTTTGGTTACTAGAATAGTGCAAAATAATAATTTATTTAAAAGTGTACATTCAAAATTCATTGATTTAATTTGATGTTGAGTATTGTGATAAAAATGTTATACAATAGAATCACTCATGAACATTCTAGATGTATTCAGTATATTACTGTATTATTTGAAAGTAAAAAACATCCACGAGCCTTCTGCTCAGTTATTTTTAGTTTCCTTATCTAAAAAGTTGTTCACCACTTCACACATAGCACGTGATATATTTAACTGTACATGGATGTAATTTAAGTTACTGGCCAGAAGATGGCATGTAAATACACACTATCACAGAGTTTTCTTCTTTAACACTGCTGTTTCTTCTCTATACAAGTATTTGGTTACTAGAACAGTGCAAAATAATTTATTCAAAAGTGCACATTCAAAATTCATTGATTTAGTTTGATGTAGAGTATTGTGATAAAAATGTTATACAATAGAATCACTCATGAACATTTTAGATGTATTCAGTATATTACTGTATTATTTGAAAGTAAAAAAAAACATCCACGAGCCTTCTGCTCAGTTATTTTTAGTTTCCTTATCTAAAAAGTTGTTCACCGCTTCATACATAGCACACAATATATTTAACAGTACATAGATGTAATTTAAGTTACTGGCCAGAAGATGGCATGTAAATACACACTATTGCAGAGTTTTCCTCTCTAACACTGCTGTTTCTTCCCTATACAAGTATTTAGTTACTAGAATAGTGCGCTATCATTGCCTGAATAAATATTGTTGTTCTTGGTGAATGCTTTTATGTAGCTTAGAGGTACACATTTACAATTTGTTAATTTGAATTAATGTAAAGTATATTAATGAAAATATTATAAAATGGAACCACTTGTGAACATTTTGGGAAGCATCTAGAACATTAAAGTATTATCTGAAGGTGGACAGTATTCATAAGCCTTCTGCTCAGCTTTTTCAGTTTTTTTGTCTGAAAAGTTGTTCACCGTCCACATTCATAAGCACGCGATATATCCTAGCGTGTTTAGATGCAATTTAAGTTACTGATCACAAGATGGCATGTAAACACGCACTATCGCAGAGTTCTTTCCTTAACACCACTGTTTTGATTACAGTAAAGGAAGCGTTTGCTTCAATTATTCTCACACTTCATATATTCTTTCGTATTTTATTAAAAATTTATGGTTTATTATCAATCTCAGTTAATATCTCATGCAAGTATAGCGTTAGATCTGCTTTGAAGACAACACTATTATAACAAGAAAGATAGTGAATCATTTAAATACTGTTGTGTCTTAATGGGTGAGTGTCTGGTAAAAGTATAATACATGCGCTCTGTGAACACATCTAACCGACACTGGGTTAGATGAGTTTCTTATAGTTGTTAAGTTGTATAGAAATGGAAGAAGAGGGGAGGAAAAGGGAAGGTGAAGATCCTGAGTGTCAGCTTACTGGGAATTATACTTTCATTTATCTAAAGATTGCTTTATCATACTTGTTATTGTATAAAAGAAGTACTATACATAAAATGTTTATTATAAATGATTAGTTATGGGACAAGAGTGCTATTGCACCATTATCAAGGTAGATTTCCTTTGCAAGTATAATTCTAATTTTGACCTTTCTCCTTTCTGTTTTATAGTTTTAACATATAAGTTGAGACCCGTTACTAGTTACCAGACGTTCACTACATTTGTGATGAGCAGAAGTCAATATTCTGATATGTGTGATCTTTAAATTGAACTTAATAGAGAAAATCTTATGAATAATAACTTACTAATAACAGAACTACAAAAGATCACATATAAGTAATTTAGGAGTGAAATTTTTTACACATTTTATTAATTTTAGATTGTGGAACTATCAGAGTTATAAAACTGACATTGACTGAAGAATGAGAAAATGCTTTAATGTAAAGCACTATAAATATTGCTTTAATTCTAACTGTTGTTATATTAAATCTTATAAATGAATATTATTGTCTGTAAAGACTTTAATTGGTTTTGATAAAGTGGTTAGCTATATGTCAATTAACTTCACTATGCTGATGTAATACCTTATATAGATCTAAAAATATGTAAAAAAAATCTCTTTTATTTTTAACAGATTCTATCTATCATACTCACTCTACTTCTTTTTATTATTAATAACAATGTTAAATATCACTAATGACAATTAATGATCTGACATTTGCTAATATATTATTTACAATTGGTAATTTGCAAAAATTTCATAATATTAATGAAAAATGAACATCTAATATATTGTTAAAGTAATTAGCAAATGTCTTATTTAAAATTGTTTGCAATTTGAAATAATATCTCATTTTAGAATCTAATTAGTAATGAACAAAACTTCACAGACTAGGTATATATGTTATTTACATAATAAGTGTATCTTGTTCTCTGGTTTTAGTTTTCATTTTTTTGAGGAGCTCAATTAGAGCAACATTTCCTCATTAATGCAACTATTATTATTGAGGGTAAATCTGTTTGAACTTTTAAGTCCAAACAGATTTGAGGTGCTAGACACTTCATGTTTGGGATTTAGAAAGGTAAAATCATTAATTGTTTATTCAATTTATGTTAATGCAATGTTTTTCAGCTTTTTCTTTTTTCAGTGGTCCAATTTGAAACTTTTTTTAAGCATAAATAGAAATAAATATATTCATTTCAAAATAACTTTTAAAAGAGAGGATAAATCTAATACTCAAAACACATTAACTTCCAAGGTAAAACAAAATTTCAAGAACAAACAATCCAAAAGTACAAATAAGTACTTAAATGACAGACACAACTTTATTATCTATAAATATTAATGGTTTAAATAATTCTATAAAAAGGTCGAATTTTCTAAGATATTTGAAATTACAAAAAGCACAAATCATATTTATACAAAAATCTCATTTTAAAAGAGATGATAATTTCACATGGAAACCTAGTGACTATCTAATTCTTTCTCACTCCCTTTACAAAAAAAAAAAAACAAGAGGAGTTATAATTTTATGGAAAAAAAGTGTAGTTATTCCTCAGATCATTTACAAACACGAAGATAAAGAAGGGTTAATATCAATTGTAATAATAAAATATCAAAATAGAATTTGGACTTTAATAAATATTTACTGGATTCCTGGAATAGGATTGTCTACGGTTAAAAAACACATAGAATTAATTAACAAAGTAAATAAAGGTATGATAATAATGGGGGGAGATTTCAATTGTATTTTAGATAACTCTGAAACAACTAATAAAAGAAAGTTACGTCTCACACCCATAAGTAAATATTTCAAGAGATGGTTAGAAAGCTTAAATCTAATAGATACATTTAATTTTAAAGATTCTAACTCATTAAGTTACACACATAACGATTATCGCTTTAATACTAAAACAAGAATAGATAAAATATTGGTCTCCTCTGATTTAAACAGTAGGATAACAAAATTTTCTATTATCCCATGTCCCCTTTCAGACCATAATGCCTTAATTCTTAAACTACAAATTGATTTCAAAAGATTAAACACTATAACTAGAATACCAGCTTACATCCTTAAATTAAAAGAGTTTAAACCTTGGCTAGATTCAGAAATCAAATATTTCTTAGAAACAAATCCTATTAACGATACAAATAATATAATAACTTGGGATACACTCAAGGCTTTTTTGTATGGCAAGATTATAGGATGGTTTAAAAATAAAACAAAGGAATGGGAATCTGAATTGCATAACATACAAAAATGAATAACAGAAATAAATACAAGTTCTTATGATGTAATAGATTCTCAGGAAAAAAAAAGAAATTATAGATTTAAATAAAAAATACAATGAATTCTCACCCATAAAACAAATCTAGCTTTGGAAAAACTAAAATTTGCTTCAATGTCAACTTCTCCAAAACACTTACATAATCTAGCAATGAGAATTAAAAAGCAGAACTTAGAAAATAACATCATAAATATAATACATGAAGGAAAAGGGAAAAAAGGTATCTGATGTGAATGATATTCTTGAAGCTTTTAAGTTCTATTATGCTAAGCATTATGGAAATAATGATAATAATATTTTATTTTCAGATCAGAAATGTAATAGTTCCTTAATACTACCTGATCAATTAAAAGTAGAAATGGACAAGCATATCTCCATAAAAGAAATAAAAGATATAATTAAAGTAAGTAAAAACAACAAATCACCAGGAATGGATGGAATAATAATGGAATTATATAAAATTTTTCCAAATTCAGCAATTTCTCTACTTCATAACATGCTAAATGATATTCAAACTCAAATGATTACTCCACCATCCTGGAAATATTCACTAGTTACCCCTATAAAAAAAGATAAAAGCGATCCATCCCAATGTAGTTCATATAGACCTATCTTCCTGCTTAATAATGATTATAAAATCTTTATGTCTATCTTAGTAAATAGAATTAAGAAATCCCTGACTAAAGTCATAAATGAAGACCAAACAGGCTTTATATTTGGAAGACACACATATGACAATATTCAGAGAATTTTAACAATTATAGAAGCTTTGAACAGAGACAATTCAGAAGCTCTTATAATCACATTAGATATAGAGAAAGCATTTGATTTGGTAAACTGGAAGTATCTATTTAAAATTTTGGAACTTTTTGAATTCCCATTAAACTTTATAAATTTAATAAAGAATATATATAAAGACAACCTGGCTTATATAAAATTAGGCCTATTTACCTCGGAAGCTTTCAAAATAACCAAAGGCTCTAAGTAAGGTTGCCCTATGTTTCCCATCCTGTTTGCCCTGGCGATAGAATTATTTGCGTCTGCAATACAAAGTGATCTAAAAATAGAAGGAATTAACTTTTACAAGTTAATTCTAAAATCATGTTATTTGCTGACGATATATTACTGACTTTAAGACCGAATGAAGAGTCCATGCAAGAATTAGAGAAACAAGTAGAAGATTTTTTTTCCATTTCAGGTCTTTGTTTCAATAAATCCAAATCAAAACATATACTTCTAAATAAAATAGATGACTTGCATCTGAGTAAATATCAAATAATTGGAGAAAAGGTTTCTTCACTAGAATATCTAGGAATTCTTATATCTGAGAACATAGATACTACCATGACCTTAAATTATAATAAAATCCAAAATTTAATTCAAAAACAAGTTAATAGTTGGAATAAATTAATGTTAAACTTGGAAGATAGGTTACAGTTAATAAAAATGATATTACTACCACAAATAAACTATATAGCATTAGCAATCCCTATTTTACCAGATAAAAAAAGTTATAAAGACAATACAGAAACTTTTAATGGATTTTCTTTGGTATCCAAAAAGAATAGAATTGCATTCTCACATCATATTAGACCCTGGGACTTGGGAGGAATTAAATTTCCAGACATAGAAACGTATATTAAAGCTTCCATCATTAAACTTATACTAAATTGGGTAAATTCAAATTATTCATCCGCATGGAAAATTTTACATTTAACTTTCTTCTTAAATGAAAACAAAATATTAAAAAATATGGATTTGGAGAATTATAACAACATATTTTGGCATGTTCTATGTCATAGCTTACAAAATAAAACAACAAAGCCCACTAATTTATCATATCTGAATAATATTTATAATCTATTTAGAAAATTTATAATTACAAATCCAGATATAAAATTATGGTTCGATCTCTTAATACCATTTAAAACATCAAAGAATTTTAAAGAAAAAAGCCAAGAAAAAAATACTCATTAATTGGGAATCCAAAAACTTTATTTACTGGTTTCAATGCTTAAATAATCACAGTACTTTAACCACCCAACAAGTAATAAATTAGTTTAGTATATCTGAAATAGACAGAACAAAACTTCAAAAAATACTACAATATGCAAGTGATTTATGTAGAATTATTAATGGTTCAAGCTTTAATACTATACCTAAGTTCATAAATTATATGCAAGAATCGATTTATGGAAATCATAATAAGCTAATTTCTATATCTAAATTATACAAAATTTTAATAGTGTATAAAACCAAAATAGGTCAAAATGTTGTGAACATTTTAACAAAGAACTTGACAATAAATCTATCATCTGAAGGTATAAATGACCTTTTGTTGTCAGTTAAGCTAACGTCAAACTTCCAGATATGGAAAATCTTCACATGGAAATTTTTACATAGAGCCTTTTATACACCATATAAAATAGCCAAATTTGACCCTGCCCAAAAGCCCACATGCTGGAGATGTACTGTAAACTGTAAGGCAGATTGGATACATATATTTTATGACTGCATTAAAAAATTCTGGGAAGATATTAATAGATTTCTTCAAGCCATTTATAATGATAAATTTGTTCTAACAAAATCTTTAATTTTTTTGAATGTAGATGACTCAGTAACTATGAGTAAAAGTGATCAATATCTTTTATGGTCTATTCTGGCTGTAGCCAGAAAATGTATAACAAGAAAATGGAAATCCACTGTTCCTCCAAGTTATGAAGACTTCATATCTCTATTAAAGGAATCTGCACAGAAAGAAATAAAAGTCAAAGAAGAAAGAATTTTTCCCAGACGTTGGACAGACAATCCTTGGAATAAAATCTTAATACTCATAGACACATTACAAAAGGACAGAATTTCTTCTACATGAAATTGAAATGTCATAAACTAAGATGAACTTATGTGAATATATGCCAGTAAAGGTTATACTAGTTCTATGAGATTATTCCTCTTTATAACCTTATTGGTTAATCCTTTTCATTGGACCACCTGTAAATATTGTACATATTGTTATAGTTATTAACTATTTTCTTTTATTTTGAATTGTAATTTAAAATTTACTGTATCATAATTTGTCTACAAACAAAAAAAAAAAAAATTATTTAGAAAAAAAAAATTGGGTTTCTGTTGCTTCAATATTTTAAGCTTTCACTAAATAGGGTTCGATATTAGAACATTTGAAGGTTTGAAACCTTGATGTTCTAATATAGTCCCAATGAAAATGCATTTATGTTTTGGCTTGTTATGTTCATAAGAGAGTATTTGTCCCAATCATCTGAAGATCACTGGGCAGCTACATATTACCCTTTTATGCTGTACTATGTCAGTCCATTTGACATTTTAAATTATAATATGGGTTAAGGCTGACTGCATCCATCAGTTTCTGATCAGTAATTTCTGATGTTGTCTTTTCATAAGCATGATGAAAAACATTGTTCTCACATCCCAAGTTTACAGTTAACCATTATGGTCACTTATCATGGAGTAGCTTATATATAATGTTACAATTTTATTCTTAGATACATGGCCTGCTTGGTTGTGTGCTAAGTCAGACAAAATGAAAGTGTGACCAGTGCTTGTGTAAGGTACAGTAACCTGGACAGTGAAGATGAGCAGCTGAAGAAGCTTAGAGAGATGTAGATGATGTTCCTGAGATGGGTGGTAGGATGGACAGGACATTGTGGGAGAGATAAAGAAATTATGACATCAGAGCAGAAGCCAGATAGCTACAATTACAGAGAAAATACAAGAGAGAGAGAGACAATAATTGTTAAATAAAGATTTGGGAAAGATAGGAACAAGGCAAGAGGAAATGAGGATGTGTAGGCATGAGATGGATGGATTGTGTGAGAGAAGATTGTGACAGTTGGGTATGTCTGCTGAAGAAGGTAAGAAAGTGGTTCTGAATCCAGAGAAGTGGCAGCAATTGATGCAACACTTAGATCTCATGGAAAATTTTTGAAAAAGGGGGTATATGATGATGATTGTTTTAGGTGCTCAACTAGATTTATATAATTTGAACTTAAAGACCACTCAATAAAAAAGTATAGTAAGATAGTCCATTGACATTGTTTAAAATACTGAATCCAAAAATGCAAAAATACCTGTAACAACTTTGCTCCTCCTTAGGGCCGGAAGACCCCCAAAAAAATTCAAAAGCATATCATTCAATACTAAAACAGAGAGCAAAGAAATAAAAATAAGAGTATAAGGGAGATTCAGTAGCATCAAAATCCACTTTATTATTTCTTAAACTGTTAAAATTTAAAGTCCAAATAGTGCAGCATTCCAGCCAAATGGGATTTTACAAGTAACTTACAAACTGGTTTTGGACAAAACAGCCACCTTCTTCAATGTGATCTGAACAAGGTAAAAATTCCCTTCTTTAAATAACTACTGAACTGATATGTCATGATATTTTTAAAGTCACAAGGCTTAGACCTTTCATATAGCCTATATAAACATATGTGTCACACAAAAAAACATAAGCAAAAAAGATTAATTCATCCTGCCAATATGCTACCAGATTTTTATAAGAACAGAGAAGTATGAATGTTGCAACAAATGATAATCAAAGGAACATAAGCATCTAAATATTACATAAAAAGTGACTTGAGTAAACAAACTAAAAACTTGTTTTACATGGGCCATTGAACAGAAAGTATTTTTAATTTTAAAAAGTTAAATTAAACCATACTGAAATAATGCCCCTAAGTTAACTGTCTCTCTTTTCCATATAAGAATGTATCTTGCCATCATAAGCCCACTTGTACTTCACATATCCAGTTGATCAATGCCTGAAAAACTTGATTGACTGAATCACTTAAATATTCTACAATTCTACCCTTCAACATTTGTTATGTTTTTCCTTTGGAAAAAAAAACAGAGCATAAGCATCTGGCCAAATTAACTATTCAGTCTGACAAGTAATAAGTTGCAATATCTGAATAACCTTTCTGGTACTGACTAAACAGATTTGTTTTTAAATATATGAATACATACAGAAATATTACAAGGAAAACCTTAGGTTGAACACCTGTAGGTGCTGTCTGTGAAACAATTGGTACAAAATATTTCTTGTAATAATCAATATTTTGACCTATTGTTCTTCTCTTTCTGAAAATAGGGGGCATCTCTGAGGAATGATCAGTATTACATCCCTGTCAGATTATAAAACTGACCAATGTTAAAAAATCCAGTTCAACATCATTGTTAGGGAAAGATATTTTATGTTTGAGTAGATATTTCATATTTAACCACTTTAACCATTCTTTAACTTTTGACATATGAGGTGGATCATACCCTGTATATATGTCTATGAACCAATTTTTCCACACTATTTTGATATTCTTAATCACTAGAAATATTTGTTTGATCTTAATGAAGTGCAATTTAGGTATATTTTCTATAATATGCTTAGGGTGACAACTAGGAGCTTGGAGCAATAAATTCTTTATGGTGAGTTTCAGAACAAGGTTTCACCTGATATCTCATTCCATCATTTTTGTACCATAACATCCAAAAAAGAAATTTTCTCCAAGTTAAAATGAACAGGGACTTGGATGCCCTGTGTATTTTTGTTAAGGTATTATACAAATTTCCATAAATCAAATAAATCCAAAGTGCAAATGCACCAACGATCATCAAAGAAATGTCACCGCATATAAATTGCAATTAAGAAACATTATGACTGGGATCCATACCTCTCAATCTGGAAACATCAAAAAATCTGGACAAAGGCCCATGAAAAATATGTACAAATCCGTACGCTAACATAAAATGTGCATGCATAATTATGTAACCCTACCACTCCAATTGAATTGTGGGATACCAACTTTCAAATGCAGACTGAGGAACAGACAACCAAAATATGGCCCCAGAGTCCCCCTGAAGCCATTCCAATGTCCCATTACTTGGCTATTTCACCCCATAAACACTAATCTGCATACTGTTTGACTTCTACAATGATTTGGATTTTGTTTTACATTTTATAGCACAAACACTAACAGAAATCTGCTAAACAAAGCAATAGTCTCACAATGAAAATAGACTTAGCATTAAAACTTCTCTGCCCTTAAAACTCACATTCCCTGAAACAGCATTGAAACCCACAGCCAAAGAAAATGCATCTAACCAGTGGCATATAAAGATTACCTTTGGGCTGTTTTCAAATCATAGGCCCCTTGCACATGAAACATACATGTTTTCTTTGATACACTTTCCTGACTGTATTAAATTATATTCCTTGTTTAATACAGCACACTTGCTAGAGCTTGTTTTAAAATTTTGAATATTTTTCCAGTAAGCAATAAAACAAAATGCATGAACCAATAATGGCAAAACTGCCCAGTTCAGAACATTTCCATTATAAAAGTCTACTCAAACTTCTACAATCAACCAGTATCAGTAAATATGCACACAATCTCTGCAGAAGTAAAAGTAATCTAAATAATTCTACATTAAAGAGATCTGTAACTAATGAAGACATTGCTGCTAGCAAACAACTTTATATTTCATTGTTTCCCTTGAAGAATAAATTGCCCACGTTACATTAAAAAATGATAAGCTAGTAATATTTCAATAGGGAATGGATGGATGGCAAACTGATAACAGGTTAATAGTTACTAGGTATATCACCAAAGGAGGACATTTGTAGGACTGCAGCATCCACCCCCTTTAAAAGTACAACACAGTACAGTATCAGCAATCCATCTACATACTGTGGGAGTATAACCCACAGCCTTCTGCAGCAAAAGCAAGTATACTACCTATTGTGCTACTAACAATGCAAGTATACTTTGTATAAGCAGCACTTAACATCTCTTTTCCTGAAGACCTGTGCAGCACAAGAAATCCAGAAAAAGCCATAATTTACTGGGAGGTGAACAATGGTACCAGTCATAGCAACATCCTACAATAAGCTGTATTCTACCTGTCTACTTCTATGTTCATACTGTCACTACTTCTTCAAACTCAAACCCTTAAACCCAGAATAAACAGATGCTACAGTGCCCCCTCCCCAAACCAAACCAAACATGCATCACTGATGGTGTCACAGCTGGGGTTAAAACCCCTGCACTGGTAAACTGATGTGACATTGCAAGTTTAGAACAAATTTATTTGCACTGATTAGGCACAACACACAAACTAATGGTATCCCATTAATGTTTACCTGAAAGTTATTCACAAGCTAAGCATGGCATGTTTTGTACGGAATATTATAATGGTTGTTGCGGAGAGGGCAGTTCTTAGATTTTTTTGAAAAATAGTAAAGACACAGATGACTGTAATTAACACAGTAAAAATAGTGGGTAGGCAAAATGAATGAAGGAAAAGTTTATTGTTCTCATGATTAAGTTTAAAATTCTATTTCATATGTTGACTAAAAATTCCAATACACTAATTATAAAACATAAAACAAATTAAACTCCATACCTCTTATTGTTATCATATGGTGGCAACCTCAACCACCTACTACCATCTGAGCAACCCAGGAAGGCAACTATACAAAGATACAAGGTAAGCCATTTCAATTCCCTAAAACACTCATGCTGCATTTGAAACTTAGGCAAAATATTTCATTGCCTCTTAAAATGAAAACTAAGAATGCTAATAAAATGTGTGGAAGGAAAAAAAAGCTTCCATTAAATTTAGATTAAAAAATGTTACGCAACCCTAAAACATTTTTAACGCTGTAAATGTAAATAAAAATTGGAAAGTTTATATAGGAAATGGCTTACATTGCTTTTACATGATCTTGGTGAAATATTGTTTTGGCTTCAATACTAGTACAATTGGAATTACCACAAGTGTAAACAACTCTGAATAAATCAAAAACTCTTCATTCTATACATTACAACACAGACCTTAATTCAGTAAGATAATAGGTATCTAAAAGTAATTTTAAAACTAGATAGTAAGACAGAACTGTCACATTCGATTAAAATGTAATAGCAATAATAAGCTTTTTCTATGATTTTGCATCTCTTGTTTAATTTAGGGGAAGTAGCCCTGCTCTCTTACCAGTTACCACCCTTAAGTAAGATCACCTGAATTCTGGAAGTTGCAAAGGCTTCAGAAAAACAAGTGGGTCATTATCTGCAAACATGACAAACAAAAACTCCTCCATCTTGACCTGTAACTAAGAAACCAGACTGCATAGCTTTCAGAACAGATCTAGAATCTCAGATGTACTGTATAAGAGTCAAGAAGTTTCACATCTGATCTGATATAATGACATGATATGCATTATTACAACTCATAAACCACATTAGTCAAGCCAAGTAACACAACTTAGTACACAGTAACCAGGTGGCAAAGTAGCCACAGTGAAACATAAGTTGCAGTGCACCGCGTATGCAGCATAAATTAAGTATGTCTCCACTTTTGTCTTACTTGGAGCTGGACTTCTTCAGTGTAACAGTTTCCACATTGCTTTTCTCCAAACAAACTCCTACAAGAAAAATAAATCAATACAGCGTGCCACATATGCAGCAGAAATTAAGTATGTCTCCATCCACTTTTGCCTTACCTGGAGCTGGAGGACCCCTGGGGGGAAGGAAGAAGTGCTGTGCATGTGCGTACTGCCTGAATAAAACCGGTAAAGTTAAATTAATCAATGGCTTGAATTCTAAAAGGCTGTCTGCCTTGTGATTATGTCATCACACATAGTAAAAAAAAAAAGAAACAAACAGGGAAATTCGGAAATTAAAGGGGCCACTTGGAAATTCGTGGCACCCCAATATTTTGCCCTCAAAACTGGTATTTACTGAGCAATTTGGTACGGTTGCGTGATATGCTGGGATCATAAATTATGTTGCAAGAATATATTATATAATGTCCATATGCAGAGATTGTTCAAACTTCCTTACTGAAAAAGTAAGCTGCATCTCCACAGGAAATTATCATGCAAGCAAATAGTACTTGGGACAGTGATTATTCAGCAAATAGTACTTGGGACACAAATACTGGGCATATTTATTTATTTTTATTTATTTACATTTGTTTACTGGGAAATTCTGACTGGACACAGGTCCTTTTTCAGCAGATGCCCAGGGAGAAAAGCTCCACATCATGTACATGATAAATAGAGATACAAAGTTGCAGCAATAGTAAACAACATTAGGTTGTTGGCTTTAATACAATAATAAGATATTGATTATCAACAGTATATACAGTAAATGTTGCAAGTTAAGATAGTTACTTGTCATTTATAATATTAGTAACAACGTTGTCAGACAAGATTTTAAAGTATGTAAAGACAACTAGCTAATACTGACTGTGGTTAGTAGTGGCGGTAGTATAGTTGGATTAAGAGTCTAGGTGGGGGGATAAGGGGGGGTGTTTGTCTGGATAAGAACAAGGACAAAGCCAGTGCAAATTTAAGTGGAATTTGAGTGCAGTCTTGAAAAGGCTGCTGGAAGGTAGAGGAGTTATAGAGGGTGGAAGATTGTTCCAAAGTTTAGACATGGTACATGAAAAAATGGCTTCTCCTGCTGAGTTTTTGGGTTTGATAACTGTGAGTTGATTTTTTGTTGCTTGATCTTAGAGGCCTAGTGGAGTGATAGGATTGGAGAAGGGTTTGAAGGGAAGGGATGTTTATAGGGGTGGTTAATAAGTTTATGAGCGAAGGTGAGTTGATTAAAGTGAAGGAGTTGTGGGAGTTCTAGCCAGTTTAGTTCTTTAAGGGAGATACAATGATGGCTGCTTTAGGAGGTTCCAGTGGCAAATTTAGCAATTTTGTTGTAACAAGCATCCAGCTTATGTAGGTATGTTTAAGGCTGGTAAGTATGGGGGATGCATAGAGAAGGGGGGAGATTATCTGGGAATTGGCTATGAAGATTCTAGCCGCCTTGGTTAGGAATTGGCGGCTTTGATGTAATTAACCAAGTTTCTTGTGAACCTTTTTTATCGTGAGAGATATGTGGATGTCAAATCTAAGTTTGTTGTCTATTTCCACACCGAGTAATTTTGTGTGTTCTGATGGAGAGATGATGATATTGTCTTTGGTGAGACTGTTGAAGTAGGGGGTGTTTTGGGTGGCTTTGGAAGGTTGGAACAGGAGAAGTTTGGTCTTACTTGGGTTGAGTAGGAGCTGAGCATTGGATAGCCAGCTTTCTACAGAAGAGAATGATTCCTGTGTGATTTGTTGTAGTTCTGGTAGAGTGGGGGCAGAGCAGATGAGAGCATAGTCATCTGCATACTGTATAAGATATGCTTGTGTGGTGGCAGTATGTAGGTTGTTAGTGAAAAGTGAGAATAGCAGGGGGCCAAGGATAGACTCTTGGGGAACTCCAAGAGTAACTGGGAGTCAAGGTGATAGGTTATCATCCCAGATTACTGATTGCTAGCATCAGTGTATATAGCTGTGGAACCAGTTGCAGTCTGATTGTGAGAAGGAGAGGTTGGGGAGAGTAGAGAGTAGTAGCTCATGAGATACCATGTCAAAGGCCTTTGAGAGATCTAGAAATATGACAGTAGAGAAGAGGCCATTGTTTTATGATGAAGTATAGTGTTGGTGAAGGAGAGCAGAGCGGAGGTAATGCTGTGATATGGCCTGAAACCCTGTTGGGTTTTGGAGAGGAGATTATTATCTAGGAGGTAGTTGGAGACCTAGGTGTTTTTACATTTTTCAAGTATCTTGGAGAGAGGAGAGAGGATAGCAATGGGGCGGTAATTGGAGAGGTTGGTGGAGGGGGTGCCTTTGTGGTAGGGAATGATGTGGGATATTTTCCATATCGAGGGAACATAGCCGTCTGTTATGGAATGGTTAATTAGAATTGAAATTTTGTAGGCTAGTGTATCAGCTGCAATTTTCAAGTATTCAGAGGGGAGGTTGTCAGCTGTGAGTTTGGTGGGTTTAAGTTTTGACAACAGTCTTTTTATGTTGGAGGTAGGTACGAGGTGAAGAAGAAGAGAGGAGTGGGGGTTTAAGGTTAAGAGTTGGGGTGGCTGTTGTAGGGAAGTGTTGTTTGTTTAGAGATGTTATAGTTTCAGTGAAGTGTTTGTTGAAGGATTCAGACTGACATCTTTCTACTTCTTGCTCTTACCCCTATTCTTACTCCTATAACCTATGCCTCCAAATCAAGAAACTACTCTTTCTTTGTAATATGCGATTAACATAAATATTATTTTCCCTTATCTGAGACTTCCTCATACCTATTAGTGCATTTTATGTATAACTGCTTAAAATAATGTTGTACTAAAAACTTTAATAGATTATACATTTATTATGATAACTGATTTTAGACCAATGTAACCATGTATTGTGATTCTTCTCTATGTTTTTTATGCTTTATTAACTTTGTCGTTTTTTGCTTGGAGCTTTTCTCCTCGGGCCTCTACTGAAAATGGACATATATCCAGCTAGACTAGCCCGGTTAACAAATGTAAAAATAAAAATAAAATAAATAAATAAAAATAAAAATAAATAGTTCTGGAGGAGGGGGGAATGGATGGCTGGGGCATGGCAACCTTCCCTGGGTGGAGGATAGTGTTAATAGTGGACCAAAATTGCTTAGGGTTGTGGTCGGTAGAGTTTAGGGTGGATTTATAGTAGAGGGGTTTGTCTAATTTTATTTGTTTTTTGGCTTTATTGCCTATCTGAGTTATTTTTTGTTAGTCGCCAGTGCTCCCAGGCCTTATCTCTGGATTTCATTAGGGTTCTAGTGGTCTTGTGTAACCATAGGGCATGCCTGGATCTGACTTTGGCATGTCTTACAGGAGCATGGGTGTTTTGGATGGAGAGGAAGGTACTGTTGAAGAAGTGGACAGCCTCATCTAGATTGAGGTATTTTAGTGGTGACCAGTTAATTTTTTGCAGGGAGGAGATGACGAAGCTGGGGTTGAAGTTGAATTGTCCCGTATTTGCCTATGGATAATGGGCTTGAGACTTTGTGTGGTGCCGAATTAGGAAAGTGGGTGAGTGGTCACTAAGACTGTCAGGTAAGCAGCCTGCTAGGTAAGAGTGAGGGGCTTTGTTGACTAGGATCCAGTCAAGTAAGGTATGATTGTAAGGGTTTTGTTGATTCAGGTAGGGGATTGGATGAGTTGAGTGAACCCATAGAGATTAAGGTGAATGGTTGGGAGATTATTATTACAGGATAGCCAGTTGATATTAAAGTCACCAAGAATGATGGTTTCCTGAGGTAGAGATAGAGTAGCCCAGCTCAAGAGATTTTCTAGGGGTGTAATATTTTGCCCTGGTGGGAAATAGCATCCTATGATATTGATTGTTTTATTTGGGTTTAATTTGAGATTGGCATAAAGGATTTCTTCATTGTTGTGGTGAGGGGCAGATGTGTTCAGGAGTTGGATATTGAGGTGGTGTTTAAATATCGGTGCTACACCACCTCCTTTTTTGGACAATCTGTCTATGTGAATGATGTATTCAGGTGGAAGTATTCCTCACTTTTGATGTGAGGTTTGAGCCAGGTTTCAGTTAGGAAGAGAATATCTGGGGAATATATGATTATGCTGGCATGTAGTTCTTGGATTTTATTTCATATGCTTCTGATGTTTAGGGACATTATAAGCAGGTCTGTTGTTTTTTTTTTGTTGGCTAGGAGTTGAGTTGTGCAGGGGTTGCTTGGACTAGGATTTGTGGTTGGGTTGGATTTGGAAGGAGCAGGGTTTGGATGGATGTCTCCAGCAAGGGTTAGTTTATAGAGGGTGTTTAGGATATGTATTATATACATAGTAAATTACTTATGGTATCTTAGAGATATTTTATTTTTGAGTGTGTTAGGTGTTTGGTAATGGAGTGTGTGTATTGGGAGGATGTTTTTTGGTGGCAGGGGTTGTATAGTTATAGTGTTATAAATGTTTGAGGGAGGGTGTTGAGAGAGTACAGTGGAAGTTGTTGGGGCATGTAACTGTGGAGCTTTGGTAGGATGTAATGTGAACTAGAACTACGCAGGTTAGGATTGTTATTATATTAGCTAGTAGCATGATTGTGTTGGATGTAGGGGGAGGGGGTAACTAGTGGTGTAGCCTAATTGGTGGTAATTAGGGGTGGGGTTAAGGCTAAGAATAAATGTAAAAGTTCTGGGGGCAGGTGGGAATAGGGGGCAGGGAGGGGATATATCCCACTTGATACAGTGAATACCGAGGAAATAGTACTTGGCACAGTGAATACTGAGGAAATAGTAACAGTACTTGGAACAGTGAATACTGGGCGTATGCCACTTGGTACAGTGAGTACTAAGAAAATAGTACTTGATGCAGTGAATACTCAATAAATAGGACTTGGTACAGTGAATATTGGGCAAAAGGTACTTGGTACAGTGAATACTGAGGAAATAGTACTTTGTTCAGTGAATATTGAGCAAATACTACTTGGTACAGTGAATACTATTTTTTCATCATTCTGAAGGGCTTGAAGTGCTAAGCGACCATTTTTGTGTGGAAATTGTATTCACTTATGTATTCCTTGTTTTTGTTGTGCACATGATAGGCTTTATGTACAATATCGTCTGGTAACACTGCTATCCATGTATGACCGTATACCTGTATCAGTGAGAGGATGTGCATCTGTTTGAGCAAGTGTGTCCTTACCTGTGTTTACACACACACACACACACACACACACACACACACACACACACACACACACACACACACACACACACCCTAAGCATGTTACCCATAATGTTATTAAAGGGCAAGTCTACAGGGTCATGAGACTCCATAATAATGATTAACACTTAGTAACAGCCCTTGAGTCTCTGAAAATGGAGTTTCTAGATAGAGGTTATAAAGAAGGAGATATTAAAAGAATGTATTACTGATGCTTTTAAGGAAAGAGAGGGTAAATGTAGGCCCTACTTTGCTGATATACCTAGTACTGAAGATGCCCATACACGAGAAGGGAAAGGACTCATTAGATTCCCCTTAACGTATTCTTCGTCAGCAGCATCTGTGATATTATTAAAAGGAACTGGGACATTTTGGATACTGTGGACGAATTCAAAAATGTTATAGATACAGTTCCACATTTTTCTTTTAAGAACAATAAATCACTAAAAATGTATTTGTTATAATACTTCTGCTTGTAATAAGGTTTTGACATCAGATAGGAATGGTACTTTTAAATGCAGAAACTGTGCAGCTTGTAAATATAGCCATACAAGTTTCAACTACATACATCCTAGTATGCATTTTAAAGTAGAAACAAACTTTTATGCTGACTGTAGAACCCAGAACATTGTGTATTTTTGTTATTGTATTTACTGTCATGCATTTTATATAGGAATGAGTAACAGACTGCTGAAAGATAGGATCTTGGAACATCAAAGAGATATCAAAAACAGGAAAGATACTAATGCCCTTGCTAAGCATATTATTATTTATGGAGCCGATCACAGTTTTAGATTTCTAGTACTTGAAATTATTTCTGAGAATTTAAGAGGGGGGACATTAGGAACCAGACTGAATCTGCTGAACAAAAGTGGATTCTATCTTTAAATGCTGATAAAGCACCAGGTCTTAATGAGGTTGTCTCCCTTAAACCATTCTTGAAAGCTAGACCTTTGAAGTATTGATTATAAGAATGTTATATTTATATTTTATGTCTTGTTTTTATATATTCTCTGTTTCTGTTTCTTTAAGAAAATTGATGGTCTAATTGATGTCGCAGTTAATAGATTTATTTTACTTGTTATTTAAGTGCTTTAGAAGTTTTGTGTGATCAGTCTGATGAAGCGGTGGTAGCATACTGTGAAAGCGCTTCCTCTGTTTTTTTATTATATATTAAAGTTTTTTACTTGTATTTTACTTGCAGCTGTGTTGGTTTCAGTACTTTTATCTGTTTTATTATGTCACATGATTAGTCTGAGATGTATTTAAATTGCCTGTGTTTTAATAATGGCACTTCTGAAGAAGTTCCACTCGGGGACGAAAGTGCTTAACTGTCTGTAATAAATCTGTGGAGTTTTATCTGGACTTCTGCTGTTTTTTCCACATTTCTGGGATGGTTATTAGTTGGACCCTTGTTCCTCCCCTTTATTTGTGGCTTTGTCCAGATTTCTTGCTCTAAGAGGCTGAGAGGTATGCAACAGCGTGACTTTTAAAATTAAAAAAGCGCAATTTGCAAAAAGGAACACTGCCCTATAAAAGCTGCTGTTACACCTTAAGTGTTTTTTTTTTACGGGTGACAAGTACCAATGCACCTCCCAATGTGGGAAGCTGCATCACAACACCCCACTACTGATATAAATATATATATATATATATATATATATATATATATATATATATATATATATATATATATATATATATATAGTTCCCCTTTATAATCTCAAAAAACTGAAAGCTCGAATTTCAGTTTCTCGAAACTATAAAGTTGAACAGCCCACAATCCCGAAACCCACAAACATGAAAAAAAAACATGAAAAAAAAATCCTGAACATTCACAAACCATACACCACACAGCATGCACACCATTCAACCCACAACACACAAACTACACAATCCTACACTACATCTACGCAGGGGGCAAGCCCCCCTGCACCCCCCACACCCCCCTACTTATATATACCAACTCCGAGATCGCACTAACAGTAACGAAATGCATTACTCACATGCAGACATTCCACACTGCCTCACACACACACACACACACACACACACACACACACACACACACACACACACACACATATCACGCATACACAAACACATCCAACACTCACACTCATACTTTCACCTCCCTACCCTAACCTGCATGCACAACTTACAATAACACTCACATACACTCACTTAACTTCACTTCCATAAAACATCCCGGCCAAACACTTCCCGTCCTGTTGCTGCACTGCATAAGCGCGGATTCAAGATATTCGAATTCGCACTTATGCACTTTCGAGATTTTTCATTTTCGCCTTTACGGTTTCAGGATACTGAAATTCGAGCTTTCAGTATTTCAGGATTGTAAAGAGGAACTATATATATATATATATATATATATATATATATATATATATATATATATATATACACACATACACACACATATATATATATATATATATATATATATATATATATATATATATACATATATAGACTGCTGTTGCTCAGAGAAAAAGGGATTGTGTCATTTTCAGCAATACTGGACTTTATTAAGTAATTATTGTATTAACTATTAATACATATTTCCCCTTATCACCATTCAAACTCACCTATGGACAAGAAAAACAGTTTCAAAATAACAGTGAAAACACATAATAACTGGCTATACCCTTGCCATACCCCAGGATAATCACATAGTAAAACACCAGATATTCTAGTTCACTTACTCTTTTAAGAATCCTTTGTTTCCCTTACTCTGCTCTCATACACTTAAAACGTATGCCTCCTCCTTCCACACACATTACCACACTGCATCATCACTACCCATCCTACTACTGCTTCTCACTTCTAGTGTTTACTTTCCTCCTGTGAAATTATTCTGTGATAGACTTCAAAAAAAAAATCCATTTCTCTGAGATGTTTACTACCATAACCTTCATATGTTACTATATCTTTATTTCATCTACCCAGAATGGGCACGTCTGTCCTCTATGCTAGTTCTGTCAGACACCCAATGTTCAGTCCCTCTATGCCACCACAGCTGGTTGAACTAATTCATTTGGATTTGGTATTGGTGACTCTGTTTCAGCAACTGGCACATAAATCATTGAGAACACATGTAAAATAATTATAGAACAGAATGCTTTTTACATTTGCAGTCCACCTTTTTTTGCTGAGAGAAAAATGTAACACTCTGTTTATAGCTACATCCTGTTTATAGCTACATCCTTTTTCCAAACTTGAGGGTCTCTTACTGAACCATTTGAAATTAAATACTCTAAAATTAATGTGTGCCTCTGATAGACATTTGGAGGCTCTCTTAAAGACTTGGTGACACAAATAATAAATAAGCATTATTCATTTCACTGCAGAGTCAGTGCCAAATGTGAAAATTAATAAATTAATATAAGAACATGCTACTTGCTCACATCTTTGGAGAAAAATCTGTTCCACTTGTCACCTTTCAAAATACACTGCAGAGCAATAAAAGACATTAATGTGGCCTACAAGGCCAATTCACAGGGGCTAGTAGTTTTCCATTTCATTACTGACCACTGTCGTTTCTGCTGAAGTGACTTAAATTACTTTTTACAAGATGTCTGGGAAAACAATTGATTTCCTGTCCTTTGATTCTTTTGGAAATACTTGTTGCTGCCTCAGTTCCTGTAAGATTGATTGTATCCTGATTAAACTGTCAAAATGACAGTTAAGTGTGTGACTTACTCTTTGTTCATCTCGTTCCGTTCTCTGCTCTGCAGTGTAAATGGAACGAAATGTAGCACTTCTGTTTACCTGTTTGAAGTCATCAAAAATTGCTTGCAGAGCCAGCTTTTTATATAAAAAAGATAACATGCTAAAAGTAATGTGATACTCATGTATTTTCATGATTTTACAGTAAAGCATTATTATAGAAGTAACAATCTACTAGAGAATAACAATACTGCTAAAATCAGTTTAATAATGGAAAAGATCTTCTTTTGTTTAAGATCTTATTTTCAAATAATACTCTACTTTTTAAAGTTGAAGAAATAATAGTGGCCCAGACTAATGTAATTCAGGTTTACTGACATACCCACTGATTTGAAAGATGTATACATTTCAGCGTATGTATAAGCGTGCATGTGCGGGCGTGTCTGTGTGGGTGTATATGCACTGATGTGCTTTTGTAGCCATAACTGTTATTGCTAAATATTAAATATCTCTGTAGCTTCAGGTCATTTGCACAAGGAAAATAATACAGTAATGGCACTTTATTTAACAGTATGTTTTACGTGGTACACAAACGCCGAGAGTCATTAAATGGTCTATAATGAGCCAAACAACTTGTACTAAAAAGGCCCTGCTCCCACGATGTGCTAATTTGTGATTCAGATACATGTTAGCCGTGATGAGCTCATTTGCATGTCTCTGAATCACATTTACTACAGCAATGTACAGATTATTGTTGATCTGCATGTCACTGTAGTAAACTGCTGCTCATGTAGGCAGTGACATTACCCCAGACACTCTCCTGTAAGCCTAAGTACACAAGACTTAAACATACACACACACACACACACACACACACACACACACACACACACACACACACACACACACACACACACACACACACACACACACACACACACACACACACACACACACACACACACACACACACACACACACCACAGTTTCCATACCTGTCTCTGACCTGCCTGCCCACCCATGGTTACGCCCCAACCCCATAACTGTTGAAGTGACATTACGGCACATATATAGTATGCACTTGTGTCTAGTGAATCCCCCAACCCCTGATTTTCATACTACCGCTGGTGCCATTAAGGTACTTACATTTAGAGTAATTCCTGGTGTCACCCCTGATCCCTCTACCATAGTCATGATAAGTAGATGAACATGGTCTTTTGGCCATGTTCAATACAGTGATATGGTGGGGATGCTCATGATAATCCACACTGCTGAGTAATTTCTTAAATCACTTAGCATGTAGATGGCTCCCTAAAGACAGTTCTAGTGAAGAGCATATGCATAATTAGCATATGCCTCTCCCCTGGACTGCCTCATTAGCATTCAGCCTTATGTAATAGTGCACGTATTTTGCATTTACCCTTGCCCATGTGACCTAAGTCATGGCTGAAATGAGTCTGATAAAGGCTAGTTTATTTATTCAGTTAACAAGCAAGTTTATTCAGCACACAGTTTGCTATGGTCATTGCTTAAATATAGCTTCATGTCCCATTTACCCAATAAAAAAAAGAAGTAATGGCTGTTTTTCATGAACCACTACATTTTTCTCTAATTTTAAAAACAGTCATGATGCAGTTTGTATTGCTTTTTCACAACTCTCGGTCCTATGGTTTGATTTCCAGGTAAGGTATATTCCATGCAGTCTATACAACCTCTTTGTATTCAGTTGTTTCCTTTGAACCATCAGTCTCCCATGTGTGAAACTATGACTCTTGCAATGTGGAGTGAAAGGGCTAATGTGGAACAATTACTAACAACTTTAAGGAGCTCGCAACATGGCTGAAATGTGTTGCTATATACTTATAAAATGTGTTGTTGAGGAGGACACATTATGATATTCAGTATTATTTGTCATGGCATTTTGTTGGAATATCTAAGCAATGAATTTATGATGACATCATCAATATGGAAAAGGTAATTTTTGTAAATTAAATCGTTAGCTCTGCCCCAAAATGTGGTACAAGTTAGAGGTATAGTGGTCATCCTGCCTGCATCATCTTGTAATGATGTATATTTCATTGTAAACATCACAGGGATGATTATAACTGCATTTGGATAGCTCTTTCAGATTAGTCTAAAGTAAGGGCCACACTGCAGTGGAAATGATGCTACATCGACTCGCACACAAATCATGTATATTTTTACACTGAAAAAGTATAAAACTTTTAAAGATTTTGGAAGCTGTAGCTGTTATCTGATAATCTGTAAATGTGTATATAAATTACAAATATGTTTGGATTATTTCATGGCTACATGCAACTAGACAGTTTGACACATTTTTCTCTTCAGAAACAATACTGAATTAGAGAACACTTACTGGATCTTCTTGGAGCAGATTGAGCTACTTGCTTGGGGGTTTGCTGGATGCTTTTCTCTTAGCTGCCCTTAACTCATTCCTGGGTTCCCGTTCTTGTTAAAGATTGCTTTGAAATCTCACAGCTCAGGGCTCTGGTAGAAGATCGTCTGTCCTTGAGCCTGTAAAGGTAGCTTGTTTTCTATTTAAAAAGATGCATAGTTCCATGAGAAGCTGCTCCATTCTTTCTGTTTTTAATTGCCGGAAAAGGATTGGTACAACATGTTTCCAGCTAATCCCAGTTGGTGACAATTATTTTACATATTTTATAATTAAAGACTTACTTTTAATCAAAA
Organism: Protopterus annectens; assembly: GCF_019279795.1. Taxonomy (NCBI): domain Eukaryota; kingdom Metazoa; phylum Chordata; order Ceratodontiformes; family Protopteridae; genus Protopterus; species Protopterus annectens. The sequence goes on along the minus strand of NC_056728.1, from coordinate 847,701,728 downwards.
CTTGAACATTAAACTTTAAGTGCTTTCATTTGCTTGCTGCAAACTTCTTCAGAAAGTGAAAGAAAGTTCTTTCGTCTGTGTGATATAAACTAGGTGGACATGTGTATACTATTATGCTTGGGGGATAACCTGTGAGGCAGTGTGTAGGTGAGGGAATCTCTATTCCTGGGGGTGGGCTTTGAATGTTATCTTCTCCATTTAAGGGTAGAACGTATGTTAAGGTGCCCATTGAGGCCAGGGGGAGTGTCTGCTACTAACAGGATTTGCCATTTTAGTTCTTTAAGTTCCAGAACTGTGGCAAAATCCCCAAAGAATGCTTTTATTTTTTTCTAGCACTAGGAAATGGAAAGATCCTTGGCAGACAAGGGAATGCCTGGCTAGGGCATTGTTGTTATCTAGGTTTCTAATCACCACCAGGTGCTCTCTGATGTGTTTTTGCAGTTTTCTCATGGTGAGACCCACATAGAAAGCTCCGCAGGAGTTGCAGATGGCCAGGTAGACCACATGGGGGGTTTTAAAATTGTAGGAGCCCCTAGATCTGTATGTGTAGCCCCTGCTTGGTATGTGAATCTTATCTCCTGTCAGGATTGTGTTACAGTAATTACAATTCTGACAGGGAAAGGTTCCTTTGGGTTGGGGGTCATCTTCATGGGTTGATTGTTTGGTTTCAAACAATGATTTAAGGTTTTGGGTCCTTTCAAAACAGAAGCTAGGCTCTTTTCCTAGGGTGGAGTAAAGATTTTTGTTGGTTGAAATGGTGTCCCAGTTTCTCTTAATGATTGATCTAATATATTTTTTGTCCATGGAAATTGGAAGGGGGAACATGGGGGTGAAATCTGTTTCCTCTTTGGGTTTGGGAGTGAAGCCTGCTCTAAGAATAGGGGGAACTTGTTGTTGCATGCATTTGTGATTTCGGTCACTACATCTTGGATTAGTTTGTCAGGGTACTGTTTTACTTTTTGCTTTGATGAAATTGACATTCTAAATTACTGAACGCACAAACTGTTTGATGGTATAAGAATAGTACATAGTCATCAATGGCTAGGATTTATCATAGCTTTGTGACTGCATTTAATTTAGCCAGCAGACTTCAAGTCAGATGGAGAACTCTGCATCAATGCAGTGCAAGAGTGGCACCACATGCATTAATTTTTTTGGCAGGGGTCTGCTGGTAGCAGAAGTGAGTGAGACTGCCACCTGCTGGTCTGTGGTTCTAAGTTAAAGGGATGTATAAGATCATCTGTGTAGGGACAGAAAATGTAGGACTATGCCAGTACTATAATGTGATGTGCAGAGAGGTGCATTTTACTTTTGTTGGTGACACTGAAATGCCAGGGTTGGAAGATATAAACATCAGGGGAGGTAAGGAGGACACTCACAAGACATTTGACAGCACATTGTTTTCCTATTAGTGTTTCAATTTTTCTTTTTTTCTCACATCAATGACAAATTTTGATTGTGCATGTCAGAATGCAAACTTAAACAATGACTTTTTGAATGATGCTGTTCTATTGGCAAGGAGAGCTTTAGTTTTAAATTCAGATAAAGCCCTTATCACCAGGAAACTGTCACATGTGTAGCCATGGTGCACTTATTTTATTTTTATTTTGTTTCATTTTCATTTTGTTCATTAGCTAAGTGAACTGGCCTATTGATAATTTTTAGCTATGACACGAGTGCAACAGTACAATGAGGTAATAAACTAATAAAACAAATACTCCAAATAAGGCCACCTTGTGGGTATTTGAGTACTTTTTGCCTTTTTTTAATAATAACACTTCATGAAGTCTTTTCAGCCTCTTGGCATAAGAAATCTGGACAAAGCCTAAAATATGGACCAAAAATAGGGACATATTTTAAATATTTTGCTTATAAAGTTAGAAACTTGCTAGAATAACAGATTTTGCATTAGCATTGATTTTCTGAAGGCTAAGAAGTTGGAAATACAAATGTATGTCATTATTTAGTGACGAGAATCATTGATAATTTGTCAGAAAACCACAGATGTGATGAGGAGCAGACCAAAAACATGAGACAAAAATCTGGACACTTGAAAGGTATACTAAAAAAGATGAGAGAATTTTTTTTTCATCTGTTTTGACCACTTTTTTTTTTTTTTTTTGTAATAATAAACTAGTCAATAATAATAATACCAATGGATACTTTTCTCATGTCAAAGTACATAGGCACAAAGCAGGATAGAATACTTATAGAAATATAAACAAAAGTCTTTTGTGTCGCTACTAAGAAATGAGTACCAGTTTTAGACAGATTAGCCAGTACCGGGGAAAGAACTGCACTTTGTCCCACTCTGTAGGAATTCTTTTAGAGATTACGTTGAAGCTATGCAAAGATTACATTTTTTTTACATTGTCAAGCAAGTTGTTCCAAACAGTGTGTCTCAATCTAGGGAATGATTTTTCACCAAAAGCAAGTGTGAATTTTAGTTCGGCAAGTGAAAAAATATATTGACTGTTTCTCGATGAGTATTTTTGGTCTTTAATGGGACATTTTGTTTTCAAGGGTGGGCAGTCACCTCACACACACACACACACACACACACAATATATATATATATATATATATATATATATATATATATATATATATATATATATGGGTCTACTTCTGTTTGTCAAAAACACACTTTCTCAACAAACAGAAGATCGAACCCACTTAAGCAAAAAGTACACTTTCGCAAAAGCTGATTCACGGAAGCACATTACTGTGGGGATAAGGAAATATATCCTTTTCCCCACTGTAGTGCAATCTCAGAGTTAGTATATTTAAGTAGAGGGGGTGTGGGTGCCACAGCCCCCCCCCCCCACATGGGGGGTGCAGGGGGTCTTTCCCCCCTGCAAAATAGTGTTTAAAGTTGTTTGTTTTTTTTTTTTTTCTGATTTGGTGAATTGGCTTTTGCAAAAGTGCACTTTTAATGTGCACTTTCGCTTAAGTGGGTTTCTACTTTTCTTGTTTGAGATTTTGAAATTTCGATCAAGAAAAGTAGACCCATATATATATATATATATATATATATATATATATATATATATATATATATATGTATAGAGAGAGAGAGATCTACAGATATAGATATATAGATATAGATAGATATGCACAAACACACACACAAAAATACACATTTATATATATATATATATATATATATATATATATATATATGTATATGTATGTGTATATGTGTGTGTGTGTGTGTGTGTGTGTGTGTGTGTGTGTGTGTGTGTGTGTGTGTGTGTGTGTGTGTGTGTGTGTGTGTCTAATTCAGGAGACTTAACATTCACTTACCTGACTTTCATATTGCCAAGGTGAAGAGGCCAACAACTCCTTAACATCGACATCCTGGAACACCGACTTTCCACTCCAGGTAATTACTGCTTGGCCACCATGTTGAACTTTGCCCTTTTCCCCCATGGTAATAAGATTTCAGAGATGCTATATTTAGTTGGGGGGGTGGGTGGCACAGCCCCCACATAGGATGGGGGCATAGCCCCCCACATGGGTGGGTTTAATTTGCTTCAGTTTTACTTTTACAGGTTGGCCAAGTGATTATGTACCTGGAGTGGAATGTCGATGTTCCGGGATGTCAGTGTTATGGGGTTGTAAGTCTTTTCGTCTTGGCAATATGAAAGTCGGGTAAGTTTACTGAAGTAGACCTGTGTGTGTACATACACACACGCACACACACACACACACACACACACACACACACACACACACACACACACACACACACGCACATGACTACAGACACGCATGCACAAGTGTATACACACAGACACAAAACACACACACAAACAAGCACACATGCATGCGACTATACACACACACATACACACACAGATAAGCATGTAAGCATATGACTATATACATGCACACACATACAGATGACCCAATATTGTATACATGGATTTTTCAGAGCATGCTTGACATGTCTGCCATTGTTAGCACCAGAGCCTCAAAAAAAAAAAAAAAACACAACTCCGCCATCACTAGAACTGGGGGATCATCCGAGATGTATAAGAGCAGCCACATCTGGGTTATTTTTATTCTTATGGGAATGGTTAAACTTGAGTTTATTTACATAAGTATTTGGGAATGAAGGTGTCTTCTCATATGGGAGCTGTAAGGAGATTTGCCCAACTCAAAAACATGGTAATTTGATGTTCACTAAAAGTGACATTTACTTAATTATATTCACAGCTTTAGTACACGCTAAAAATTACTTTTGTGCATTGACACGATTCCATTTCTGTTTAACTCATTAGGATAGTTCAGTGCATGTCAAGGTACATTATTATGATGATACACAGTTCCCAACAGTTTGTGGTATGCACATGTCAACTGTCTACATTGTGTACCACCCATGTCTAGCAGGCACATCGCAAATTGTAGGAGTCCATGAGACTGAGCAGGACGAGACATTATTTCTCAGGGTGACTACCATGTACCTGCACCTGATATGGCTTATTATTTTATACTCCTGTCCACAATCTGGTATTGCATGTACACTTTTTGTCTTATAAAATTCTTTATGTTATTGCAATGCAGGGATAATTAAAGTCGACACATTCTACTGCTCATCACACATGTATTGTGCAATGTATCTTGACATGCTATATTTCTACAGATTCAGCTGTTGTAGTACAGTACTGTGCACATACCAGCTTTATTTTCTAGAAGTATTCAAGGCATTCATGCTATAATGTTGTGGTCCAAACAGAATATTGACCAGAGCTGGCTTAACAAGGGGGTTGGTGGAGTTTCAGGTCAAGTTCCACATGTCTGAAAGAGGCATCGCTGCATCTACTCCAACTTAGTCTGAAATCCTGTCTCACTGAAAAAAAAAATAGTCCCATTACAGTTTTAAGCTCCAGTCCCATGAGGCTCATAATACAGTACAAGTGTTCATGCTGATAAATGTAAACATGCTTCTCACGCCAGTTCGCATGCCAGCAGTTGTTGCTGCATATCACGATTGCAAGAATTTTATGTGAAACCTGCTTTCATTCTCATTTATTGTTTCCCATTCCTATCGCAACTCACTGGCTACTTCACCACATTTCATGTGTCATAAAATGATGTAAAAGACACTACAACACCAAATGATGATTTTACCATCATTTATCATGCTGGGCTCATTTATGCTTACCACTTGCTTCTCTTCTGTCTGTTAGTCTGATGTTATGGTACTTGTCAAGTCACAGATTAACTTTTTTGTATCCATGCAAAGATGGTAGCAGTGTATACACATGGAAGTTTCCTTGAGCATTTGTTTCTTGAACTACTAACTGCATATTGACAGTGTTCTCCATGTACGAGCAGATTCTATAGTTACAGCATTGTTGGGTGCACTGGTAGTGTCCAAAATATGTGTATGGGATCTAACTTTGCTTTTGGTTTGAGAAAAATCCATATGTAGCTTGTGAGCACTAGTATTTTAGAAGTGCCAGCCTCAATAGTCTGGGTTCTATTAATGTTCATCTTCAGTGCAAATGACATGAACTGTTTGCTCTGCTGCCATGATTATCTAAGAAGCATGTTGTATAGCTTCAGGTCTGATGCTGTAACATATTTCTCTTCCACGTAGCTGCTGGTGTACAAATCTTATGAACATGACTCAGATTCTTCTATGTTGCCAAGTGACAGCCTGCATTTATGTGTTTGTGTATAATGGTAACTGGATAACTGAAGAAGACCTGCTACAATGAGGCCCCATTTATTTGAAAGCCTGCGGTCTACTTTGTGGTTGAATATCTCCTGAGTAGGTTATATTGAGTAAGACTGTGACTGCACTATTATCAGGCTAAAATAAGACATTTTGCTGACAACATTGCTGTTTGCATCTTTTTAACAGCATTTATTATTCACACGATATTCAAATTTGTCTGGCTTATGTTTTTAAACTTGCATGATCATCATCAACTCCCTTTTTCTCGTTTTCTGCATGGGGTCGAGGTGTCATGTCAACTGTCACCATCTCTCTCAATTCAATGCCACTCTCCTACTGACTGTTGCAGGTCTTCTCTCATACAGTCCAACTGCCTCTTTGCTGGATGCCCTGATTTCCTCTTGCCTTCTTCCTGTCTGCCCTAAATCTTCTTTACCAGATTGTCATCTGCTTTTCTGCACATGTACCCAAACCAGTGTATTTTGTTTTCTTTGACCATCTCTGCAATTGGTGCTACTTTGACTTCTTCTATCATGGCCTCTTTTCTTCATTTATCTCACAGTGTGCACCATACCAGCCATCTCAGGCACTTTATCTCCATCATCTCTAGCTTCCTCAACTGCCCTGCCTTCACTGACCAAGTTTCTGTATTATACAGTGGCTCTAGTTACACCATTGTTTTGTACCCCTTACTTTTCAGCTTCAATGGCATTCTTCAGTCATACAATACCCATGGCACTTTGTGCCAGTAGGCTGCAGTCCCCTCTGATCCTAGCTTTGCCCTCATTCAGGCTTCCCTTCTCCAAAACTACTCCTTCCAGATGCTTGAAGCTGCTAAACTGTCCCACTGTTTTCCTTCTAGCTCATTTATCAGCTTCTATTTATTTCCCCATTTACTGCCATTAGAACAGTCATACCTGTACTAAGTTTCATCCCATGTGCCTTCAGTTTTTCATTCCATTCTCCTATCTTTTGCTGGAGTTCTTGCTCAGTCTAATGCCACATCAGCTGCATACAACAACTTTGTTGATCTGTCCCCTCTGGCCTGTTTGCTAATGCAGTCTATAAACAGTATGAACAGCAGTGGGCTCAGAGCTGAACACTGGTGCACACCCACTCCCACCGGGAACCCAACTGTGAGACCGAACACTGTTCATACTTGAGTCATTAGGTCCTTGTACATAGCTTGTACTAATTCTACTGATAGTGTGTGACTGAACCACTGAAGGACTGGCCAAACCATCTTCCTTGGGACCATGACATATACTTTCTCCAAGTCTAGGAATGTCCAGTTGGATTATTTCCTCATATCTAGCTTCTTCCCATTTTCAGAAAATGCTCAGGAATGTAAGGATGTGTGCAGGCTGCTAGAGGTGTTATATTCTATAGCTCTAAGATGTCGAGGAGTTAGTACATTTTTTCTTGATACATTGGGCCCAATTCCAGAATACCTGCTTCTCAGTGTAGGTGACTTACTTCAGTCTAAGGCCTATCATACTGGAGGGACAGACTCCAAAAAAGCTGCTGTCAGTGTAAGTAATTACACTGAGAGCAAGTCTTTTGGAATTGGGCTCATAATGTGTGTCAAATAACCAGACTCAAAAGAAAGCCTGGAAAAACATTTCATTTATGAACAAGTTCTTACTATGTTCTTTTTCCACTAAAAACCAAAATACAATATCTCACATTATTATATCAGACTCTTTTAAATACAGTGAGCGAGTGACATTGAATTAGCAGCACACAACTGGTCCACTTTCACGTCACACAATAGTCTTCACTCACAAATATTTTGCTTCCTGAATAGGAAAAATACTTCCCCAGAAGGAACAAAGGAAATATAGGTAGTCCAGGGGTTTGATTTACAAATAAAATATGCCAGGCTATTGAAGCAAGAATGTTAACTTGGGAGATTGGACATCTTGACTACACTACTGTACTTTCAGGAAACACTAAAATAAATAAACAAGCAAATACATTATTAATTAATTAATTAATTAATTAATTAATATACTTTGTTCAAAGCAGGTTTCAGTATTCAGAATCCAAGCATGTTCTAGTGTAAGTAAAATTATCTTATTGGCTAAAAAACACAGGAAGAAGTACCTCACTGGAAATCAGGTCTATATTATTTAAATGAAAACTGACTTAAGCAAAACCTGTTTGAGCAACATGCAATGAGCGAAAGCTGTAAATATCGCAAGAATGAATGGAGCTCGCCATAGTGAATTCTTCCCTTTACTTCAATGGAGTGCAATCTCGGAGTTGGTATATTTAAGTAGCGGGGGTGTGGGGGGTGCAGGGGGGCTTGCCCCCCTGCATAAAACAGTGAAAGATTTTGTGAATTACTTTTTTTATTTCTGTGCTTCAATATTTGCGACTTTTGCTCATTGCATGTCACTCAAATGGGTTTTGCTTAAGTCAGTTTTCGTTTAACTAATATAGACCCCTGGAAATCAGCCACTAAAGCTGTCACTACAAACATTTATATCAGATTGTCTGTTTCAGCCAGACTTGATTTCAGCTTACACAGACCTACATTATCTCTTTTACCTGTGCTGAGATTGTGTAAGGCAAAGCACTGCAATGGGTTACCCAATGACTCATAAATAGCCCTCTATAGAGAAGCTCCAAATTGATGGATTATACCATGAGTTTTTAGGTCACATGACAACTCTTTTCACTTTGGAAACTTCACAAATCAATTGAAACAGGCAGCCATTACATTTCCAAAGAAGGGCCTGCACACACCTTCAATAACCACATCAACAATCATTGTACTCTCATCTGCCTGAAATTCTAGAGACAGCAGTTTTCTGTCAGAAGAAATGAACTTTGGAAGACTGGTGGCTTACTTGTAGGTAGTGACATACAAGTACCACTACACTGCCCCACACAGATCAAATCTACAAAGAGATACAAGTACCATGACACTGCTACTGCCTCTTACAGATCAAATCCACAAAGACATACAAGTACCACTACATTGCTAATGCCCCTCACAGATTGAATCCACAATGACATACAAATACCACTACATTGCTACTTCCCCCCACAGATTGAATCTACAAAGACATAGACCATGGTTTCCTTACCACAGCTGTGTATGTGGATTTATCTAAATCATTGCTTGCAGATGCCCACAGAGGACACCGTTGCTCTTCAGGTAAATCTCTTGGAATTAATGTCTTGAACACATAATAAGTGAGTTACGAACAGTGACCTGATCATAATCCTGTATGTTAAAGACTCTGAATTTAACAGTATCTATTTGGGTCAATTCAAAAACCAGACAGTTAAAAGTGACAGAACATTCACATTTTAATTTTATCTATAAAACTCCTATTAATCAGTCCTCAGCAAGTTGTTATTTATTTATTTACTTAGTTGGTTATTTATTTATTTATTTATTTATTTATTTATGCTTTCTTAACTGGGTTAATTTCACTAGACTAATGGACCCTTTTTAGGGGAGACCTGAGTTGGTATTTATCCTGACTGGGGGAATTTGGTCAGGGCACTGAGGAACTTTCCCTACTCATCATTGTTGAAAGTGGGACCCATTTTGGAGGAGGACTTCCTGTTTCTGTTTCAGGTGCAGAGGCAGCCCAGAGAAACAGGGAGGCAGGTGAAGACTCAAGGAGATGATTGAGTGGTGAAAAAATCGAGGAGAAAGCAAATATCAAACCCAAGAATGTGTGCAGGATTCTGAGAAAATGGTTCAAAGAAATCTGTTTGATGGAGAGGAATCAGCAATAGATGGATGTATAACTACAACCCTCCAGTCCGAAGGGTTGTGGGATGAATTACTTAAAGAAGTGGTGGTGCAAAGTTAGTCAGAAAATGAAGGATATGTTTTCTGGGGGGAAATTATGGAGAATTTACAAAAAGAGGATGCAGAGACAATCCTGAACAATAAGGGTGAGCTGTAAAAGAAAACATATGCAGAGAATGAAAAAGAAGGCAAAATTGGAGTAGCTGAAATGAAAAAAAAAAGGCAGATGAAAGTGAAAAAAGGAAGGAAGTATGTGGTCAATATTCAAATTAAAAAAGGCAAAGAAATTGACAGGTATGAAGCATGGGACAACTAAATAGCTTGTTTGGGTATAAAGGCACATGAGGAAAGTATTTTTTGTGACATTATATCTGATACTGTTTTCTTCAATGGAAATTTTTATTGAAGAATATGAAAAAAGAAAGACTGTAACCCATGTAATCTTTATGTGATAAAAGCATTTAACAGGGAAACAAAAACAGAAATCCATGTAAAATTTCAAACAGAGGTAGAAAGACAGACTTTGAAAGGACATTTGAAAACTTTATGTAAAGCAACCTGGACATTGCAAAGGTTTATGACAAAAGGGGTTTATGGACTGGTGGCTGGGATTGTAATATTGTGTTAAAACCAGAAAGAGAAAAAAATATGCATATACCAAGCATGATAAATGTGGAGGGGAATAAGGGTGTCATAAAATACTGGGGACAACCAAAAACATGCTTTTTTTTTTTGTGGGAAAGGACATTTAATAAGTAACTGACAAAAGAAAATGTATGTGTGGGGAAATGGGACATGATGCAAAAATGTGAATTTAAATTTTATAAATGTAACAAAAGTGGACATTATAGATTGATTACAAAAATGAAAATAATTGTAAATAGTAAGAAAGAGAAGAAAATAAACAAAGAAGAAATTTTTGTAGTAGAAAGAGAAGAAAATTAGATGAGAAAAAAATAAAGAGTACATAGAAGAAGGTTCTGAAGTAAGTGCTGAAGAAGACATAAATTGGGAGGTAGTAAAAGGGAAAATTCTATTGGTAAAGGGGTAAAGACAGAAAAAGTAAATATAAAGGGAGAAGTATAAAAGAAAAAAAGAAAGGAAATGGATGAAAAATAATATATATTGCTAATGATAAGGGGCTGGTATAATGGTTTAAGGTGTTTGACTCACAAATGCGAAGTACAGTGTTTGATCCTTACCTTTGGGAAGGAAGTTGGCAAGACTTAGAATGGCCTATTAAGAAAGCTAGTCTAGTAATTAGCTATGAACTTATGAAACCATAAATCTAAGAGAAAGTGAAAAATTAGAGTTTGTTTCTGTAAATATGAACATTATTAAGAATATAGCAAGAAGAACAGGGATTTTGGAGTGGTGTAATATATGTGTTGTAAATATAATTATTTTTGTAGACACAAGATTGTTAACAAATGAAGAAAGATTACAAGCTGAGAAATGATGGGGAGGAAAGATAATCTGGAATTTGGGAAAGAAATATATTTTGCAATAGCTGCATTCTGTAGAAATACAGTAAAGATAGTAGATGTAACTTTAGCAGAAATGGGAAGCTTAACAGTTGTAGCTTTAAAATGGAAATAAGTATTTAGAATTATAATATCATCAGCTTATACTAATTGTAAAGAAAGGGAAACTTATTTCATCAGATTTTAGACTATGTACAGATAAATATGAATATAATAATAATGGGAGACTTTAAATGTGATTTAAGAGGCAAGCGTAAAAAGAATGATATAAGAAAATGTTATAAGTTGTAAAATGTAGTCAGGTAAAAGTTTGGGAGAAAAATTCATGGACTTAATAAAAGGGTTATGGATAGAATTGAAATAGATTTTTTTATAGTATCAGAAGGTTTACTTATAGGAGAAGGGGAGGTAGCTGTAACAAGATTTGATTTTCTGATCATATTGCAATATGGCTAGAGATAGAGGAAAACAAAGAATATATAAAATAGGCAAAGGAATAAAAAATATAAATCAGAATGGAATGATGAAGGAAGGAGGTTAATAATACAGATATGGAAAGAATATATTACTATGAGAACATTTTATAAACATTGGTCTGAATGGTGGATGATACTGAAGGAAAAAAATTAAAAATATTTTACAGTGGAAGTATGATATGAGTAAAGCAGAGAAAGAAAAATTAAAAGAACATATAACAATGTATTGGAAGGTTTAGCATATAATGACAGAAAGTACTTTGACAAAGAAAAAGACAGATGAAAGAAATCAAGAAAAAATACAAAAATTGTTATATAAGAAAGTACTGAGTTACTTAAGCAGATTAATAAAGGAAGATGGTAGTGCAATGAGGGAAATAAAAAAATGTAAAAGGAGAAATAGAAAGAACTCAAGAAAAGACTGTGTAGTACAATATGTACAAGAAATCTTTAATGACAAAAGAGGGCAGTGAAAAAACACAAAGTAAAAAAAGTTAACAGAAAAGGATAATAAAGATTTGGAAAAAGATAATTTCTTGAAATGAGCTAGATAAAGTATTAGGACAAGTAAATATAAATGTGGCTGCAGGAACAGATGGAATAGGGTATGAAATGTATAGAAATGTAAAGGACTAGCAAAAATATGTTCTAATGATTGTGAATAAATGGTGTTAAATTAATGTTTTATTTATAAAGAATTAAGTAGTGGAATAGTTAAATTCATATGGAAGAAGGAAGATAGAAGACAATTAAAAAATGGAGACTGATATTATTGAATAATAATGATTATCAGATTTTTATGAAAATAATACAAAAGACATGTGAAACTAAAATGGAAAATATTATGGAAGATATATGTTGTATAAAGGGGAGGAGTTGCCAAAAATGATTAATGATAGATAAATTGTGAATGATGATATGAATAGAAAAGACAAAGCGAAAATCATGACAGGAGGCCTTAATAAGGCATTTGACACAATTGGACATGAAGTCTTATGGGTAATTATGAAAGAATATAATGTAACTGAAAAAGTTAGAAAATTATGTATGTCAGCGTATAGTACTAATAAATTGAAAATACTTGTAAATGGCTGGTTAAGCCAACAGGTACATATGAAAAGTGGTGTAAGACAGGGATGTCCAGTGAGTTGTATACTCTTTGCATTAGTTATGAGTATGACAGCATGTGAAATAAATTACAAAATGAATGAGGTGTGGTATATAATACCTGAAGGGTTAAGAATTCCAATTTTGTTAACATATGCAGATGACATTGTAATAATTACAAAAACAAAGTTTGGTTAAAATAAGTAATAATTAGTACAAAGTATTGTCTAGAGGTGATAGGAATGGCTTTAAATAAAGAGGAAAGTAAAGGTTTAGGTGATGGAGTACAGATAAGGGATATATATTTTACAATGAATAATATTTCTGTGTTAGGTATATAATTTGGGAATAAAGATAAATAGAATTCAATGAGTAAAAACAATAGAGAAATAAAACAAGCCTGTCTTTTCTGCAGAACATATAAATTATCAGTCAGATAATAGATAAATCACCAGTAAAAGGAAATATGCCACAAAAATAAAAATGATAGAACATGTTTATGTTGTCAAGAAGAAGAAACTATGGAAGACATGTTTTTTTAAATGTAAAAGAGTAAAAAAGTTATAGGCCAAACTATCTAAATATTTTTTGAATATATATTATACGCTATTATATTATACACTATCTGGGATGGCGCAGTGGTACAGTGGTAGTGTTGACACCTCACAGCAAGAGGCTCTCCAGTGCGATTCTCAGCTGGGGTGCCTTCTTTGTGGAGTCTGCATGTCCTCCCTGTGTTCATGTGGGTTTCCTCCGGGTGCTCTAGTTTCCTCTCACATTCAAAGGCATGCATCTGGAGCATTTCTCCCCGGGCCTCCGCTAAAAATTGGTTACATTCCAAGTCAGACTTTCTAAAATAAGTAGCTAAAATAAACATGGATATGATTAAATATGAATATTATAAGAATATAAGTGAAAAATATGTTAAATAGATAAGTTATTTTATGGTATATTGGTTATATGGAATGAAAGAATAAATAAAACTATGTTTAATGGTAAATGGATTTTAGCAACAATATTGAGAAAAATCAGATGATGGTTATGAAAAAAGGAGTAGTGGTCTAATAGGGAGGAAAAGTTAATATGATTGTAAAGGAAATTATGAATATGTGTAAACAAATTTGTTTATCTATATATTTGTATCTTTGTAAATATTTTATAAATAAGTTTTTTTTTATATATATAAATAAAGGATCCTTACTTTTTCTGGTAAGTGCTAATGGAGGTTTTATATCCACTTGGGTACCATCGAGGTAGATGGGACTTTGGTTAAACATGTCATCCAAAGGACAGTATTCAGTGTTACTGCTGCAAACACACCACATCATTATATTACTCTAGATAGAATTATGTATCATTTTTCACTTACTTGTAACCCCCAATTTAACCCCAATGAAAAAAAAAAATCAGCAACAAGCTGTGCATAATAATCCAAAGTATAACACAAAAGAATGTATGACTGCAAAGCAAAATAGTTAAGCAAGACTATTAACAATCCAAAATAATCCATAACTGAGTCTTCTTTCTCTGCACAGCAATGAAGTGTTACTATGCTTGGTCAGGCAGAAAGGCAGTTGACACTCCAACTCCTAATTCCTTGGAGACTGCTACAATCCAAATGCCAGAATGAAGGGAGATTTTTAATAATCAAACACCTAGCAGCCAGCTGACTCACAGAATATCTGAGTCATCTGATTCTGCCGCATTGTTAGTAACCATTCACTTAGTAATGCGGGGAATCTGGTAATTTGACAAGCAGGAGTCCTTTGACCTTACTTTGTGATGAGAGTATCCTCACTCTCTCCTCTCATTTAATTTTACTGGGTAATACTTCTGTTTGTACCTAACAGTGAAATTCTTCTTCTTCCTCTTCTTTCTTCACACTTTTTGCAGCTGCATGCCTCACATGTCTGGATGAAATATTAAGCTGAATTTCCAATCTTATTACATAACTCACAGCTCAGAGGAAAAAGCACACAGCACAACAGACATGGAATTTCTGCTCAATATCTGAGCTGTTTGGCTGCCTGCTCTCTATCTACAATCAACTGTATTACAAGCTGAGTTAGGTACAAGCTTGCAGTGTTACAGATAGTACTGAAGGCTATAGCTGCTGGTTCAGGTTTGAGAGGAGTGCATAAAAACTTAAAAGACTGAGAACTATTACACATTCTATCTGCCTTTTTAGGGGCAGCAAGCTGACTATCAAGAAAAATTGTAAGTAGTAAACACATCCTCCAGAGCTGACAAGAATGGATGCAGGTTCTGGAGCTTCTGTAACATTTCATAGTATTTTCCGCAGTACTGAGGGGGATCCAGTATCTATCTGCTTGGGATGCCCTGACTGACAGACCTCAATGCTTTGCCAGAGATGGACTGCATCTGTCACCCCTGGGTTTCAGGGTACTGGCTAAGGCTCTTGCCACCCCTATAGTACCTGTTTTAGGCAATGTTCCAAAGACCAAATTACCACCATAACAGCTATAATAAATAAATGCACTCTGAGAGTCATGCTGCCCAACACTAGAAGTCTAAATCTCAAGATGCACTTGCTTGAAGCACTCCTCAAAATGGAGAACATTGACATTTGTGCTGTAACAGAGACCTGGTTTAAAGTAGCAGAAAGTACTCCTGCGCTACCAGGCTATAACTCATTCCACACCTTTCGGCCCCAAAACATGGACCATAGCTGCAAAGGCAGTGGTGTCTCCATATTTATAAAGGATATGCACACCTCCAGACTAGTAGCCTAGCATAACGCATCTGAGATACTTCAGGTACAACTAACATTGAGTAAGATGGCAATCCAGGTCATAGCCTTCTATAGGTCCCCAACCATGTCCCTAGACTCCTCTCACTCCACATTCCTAAGCACCCTGAAATATATCAAGTTCCAACTCAACACTCTCATACTAGGAGACTTCAACTACCCCTCCATCAAATGGGAGAAGTACTCAAGCAACAATACACTGGCCCAACACTTCCTTGAATTCATCAATTCCAATGCCCTGGACAAGCTTATTCTGACCCCCACTAGAAGAAGCAACATTCTTGACCTGGTTATTATTAACATGGGTGACAGTTGCTCTACACCAGTAGTCAATCCCTCCCTGCTCACCATGGAAATCCACATCTCACCCACACCCCCCGCAAAGGTAACCATCTTGGAAAACTTCTCCAAAGCTGACTTTGGGCTCCTAACACCAGAGGTGGCTAACTTCACAGCACCCATGCCAATGGAACATAGCTGGATGACTGCTGAATCGTACACCAATGCACTGTACGAACATGTACATAAATGCATGGAACTAGCCATACCCAACAGAACCAAGACACTCTCCTCCAAAAAAAGGAAGCCAATCTGGTGGTCCCCTGCCATTAATAAACTCTACAACAGAAGGAAGAAACTGTTGCAGAAAAAGGTGATGTCCCTAGACTGGAAAAACTCCCTTATTAGCCTCAACAAAAAGTTGAGATCCCTCATCAAATCCTCTAAAGACAGCTATGAAGGCAGAATTGTGGCAGACACTAAAAACACTCACAAAGCCTTCTATAGTTATATCAAAAACCTCCATGGCAATACCCAGATTTGCTTTGTGTTACTGCACAATGGTACCTCCTATACTGAGCCAACAGATATTGCCAACATACTAGCTGACAGATTCAGTGCCAACATTACCCCCCCCCAAAAAAAGACCAATCACAATACCAGAAGAATTCCAGGCACCCAGCATTACAGCTTCCATGGGACCCAATAATATCCCTGGTTGTGTTCTACATGAACTACAATGTGAACTGGCACCACATCTGTGTGCCCTGTTCAGTCACAGCCTCACCTCAGGTTTTATCCTTACCAAATGGTGCACTGCTATAGTCATCCCTCTCCTTAAAGGGGGAGCAACTACAGACCCTGGGAATTATCCTCCCACTGGCAGATAGATTCAGTGCACAATTTGCATTGCAGATTTGCCCAATGTTAGTTGCACTTGGATAATCTCAGAGGTATTATGCTGGAATTTATCAACTCAAATGGCCTGGATCAGCTGGTAAACTCCCATACCAGAGGCCACAACATATTGGACCTGGTCATCACCAACATGGGTGACAGGTGTTCCATACTGGAGGTCAACCCGTCACTGGTTAAATTAGACCAGAAACTAATCACCCTGGATGTCCACACCCCACCACCAGCCCCAACCAAGGAAACTACAGTGAAAAACTTTTCTAAAGCAAACTTCACCTTACTTAAGGCAGAGGTGGCAAGTTTCACAGCCCCTACACTAAAGGATAACACTGCCCAAAATGCAGAATCCTTTATAATTTCAATCTATGCGCACATACAAGGATGCATGGATCATGCCATCCCTAGCAAAACCAAGACTCACTCCCCTAAATTCCAGCATAATACCTCTGAGATCATCCATGTGCAACTAACATCGGGCAAATCTACATTGCAAATTGTGCACTGAATCTATCTGCCAGAGATCTGGGGACACAGGTTGACAGAAACCTCTCCTTCAACACCCACATTGCCATTGTGGTCAGAAAATCCTTCTATGTGGCACATCTTACTACCAAGGGTTTTGCATCCAGAAAGAAAGAAGTCATCATCTCTCTCTACTCTTCATCATTAGACCAATCATTTAGTATAACGCCCCATTTGGCATGTACCTCACTAGACACCTGCAGCAGCTGGAGAGGCCATAGTAGTACCTCACGAAGAGGATCATTGGCATTAAACACATATCCTACATGGACAGACTCAAAAGACTCCAGCTATTCTCTGTCTAATATCACCTACTTAGAGGCGATCTTTGCTTGACTTACAAAGCCATGTCTGACCCAGCTCTGTTAGAAATGCTACAGCTAAAGAAATCCCTATCCCTCTGCACCACATGCTCCAGGGACCTCAACCTCATTACCACAATCAATAGAACATGCTGGAGGGACAGGTTCCTCACCCAAAGACTGCCCATGCTCTGGAATAGACTTCCCATACATATCAAGCAGAGCACCTTGCTGTCCCTCTTCAAGAGAAATCTTGATGAGTGGATGGGTAATAGAAATTTCACCCTGGGGATCACTCCAGCGGCTCTACTTGATAGAGGCATTGGGAACTAACGTTGGGCGGCTTGATGCCAGGGCACTTCTATGGGCTAGGCTTGTAAAGGTTCCAGGCCCATTAGCCCAGTACACACCTATGAACCTAAACATTCCTACAATGTGGTTAGGCCAGACTCAGGGGGAGGATGACCCCCCCCCCCCCGTTTAGATCCATAGGTCCATAAATTAGTACTAGACTAACTGCCCTTATGAGTCATTTTAAGCCTTACAGCAGGAAGGTGAAATACACCCATAAACACACATTCAAAAAACAGAGTAACAAAATTATAGAAAAATATAAGCACATTATCAAAGAAGTATAAAATCTGTAAACTTTAAAGAATTGTATTACAAAATTCTACCAAACAAGTTTATTTATTTGTGTTTCAGAAAAAATGCAAGATGTGTGTCCTCTCTCTTTAAATGATTGTTGCCACTAGTATGTTGGTCACATAGTCTAGTTTTCTGTGTACCAGACAACTTCAAAAATGTCATATGATGGTGGAAGTCAGGAAAATTATGTAAAAGGGTAAATCAAGCCTGAAAATAGGGACATACCTTCAAAAATGGGGGCATGATGTGAAGGCATAAATCAGACCTGAAAATGAGAATGTTCTTCCAAAATAGTGACAGTTGAGACATCTTCTCCACAGTCCACATAAACAAGTTGACACAGGTTGAAGTATTCCAATCAAGCTGGCCACACAAATCACAAAGCCAGAGAAATCTTGTCAAAAATATCTGGTTGATCACTACCAATGTTATTGTTAAAACTGTAGTAGCATCTCACTGTGCCATTCCTCTCATCACCTATCCACACAAATCATGATTAGGTCAGCTCCATAGTCCACACAAACAAGTTACCCCAGGATAAAGTATTACGATCAAGTTACCCCACACAAATCACAAAGCCAGATAAATATTTTCAAAAAATATTTGGTTGATTATTGCCAGCATTGTTGTAAAAAAAAAGAAAAAAAAACAGGACTTCTATCATGGCATTATTTCTCTCTTCTGCTATCCACACCACACAAATCATGAAGTCAGAAATACTGCCACAAAACATCTGATTGATGACTGCCAGCATTATTTCACAAATAGTAATCACACTCAACGTCCCATTTCTTGATCTCTGCAGCATGTTTCATTTTCTCATCATATCTCATCTCATTATATATAAAAACTCCTTTCAGGTGCCTTCATGCATACATATGAATGTTAAAAAGTTTTTATTCCCATAGCCTCACAATGTTTAAACTTAAAGTGATGTGACTATCAGGTTAACTGGAGTCAAGCACCCCCCCCCCCCAGCAATTGTGCCACAGGAGTATAGGAGTATTTTTGTTCAGTAGGGACATTATTTACTTATTTTTAGAGCTAATAAATATTGATCTAAAAAGAAATAAATACATAAACAGGGAAAAGTGCCCCTGCAAGCACAATGCACTTGGTAACTGCCTAGTTCCCCTATGCATAGGACTAGCCCTGACTACACCTATGTAGTGCATGGAGTGCCTTCATCATGCTCTAGAATTGTTAAAAAGCCAGACTTGTGAAGCACTTTTCTAATATCAGGTAGGTGCTTAATGAGCTTTTCTCATTACAGCCGAGTGCTCCTCCAGGCGTCTTCTGCAGTTAACTCCTACTGCTCCTCTAGGCGTCAAATATTTATTGTTCATATTTGCATTAATAATTCCAAAACCATGTTACTTACAAGGTACCAGGATATTTTGTCTTGAAGCATATGTGATGGCAAACACAACTGTATTGATATTTGACTTCTCTCAATGAGTATTTTCTAGAACTGTAAGGTAATAACTTCATTTTTTAAAGGCTTAAGCCATGCCCACTAGGAGTTAAAGGCAAACACACAACAGAGCTGCACCAGAGGGAATGAGAGCTCAAAACACTGTGCTGTTGAGCTCTTATTTCACACTATAGCACATCAATGAACATGCCAGCTACAACAGAACAGTGAGAGAAACTAAAGCAACTTTAACAGTTGTCTGATAGTTCTTTCTGCCATACATTTAAATAAAAGGTATGAGACAATAAAGTGTCTGACTGCTTTTAAAGCCATAGTTACTCAGACAGACATTTCACTTCTGCTCACTGTGTGGTAGTGCTGAATGTTCTATGGCTTTTATAAGTTGCAAAATAGTACCTGCTTCTACACTTTCTTTTATCTGGCAGTTCATGGAGCATACAATACCAAGAATTATGATTGAGTCACTCTGATCATAACCTTCACTATCTGTTCTAGATCAGGATGTCAGCATTCACCTCTTGAACTTTGCTTCTCTATGCTCACAAGGTGAATTTGCAGCCATTGCCATTATGTCTCAAGCCCATAATAAGTTGGTTGTGGATCAGAGACCCAGTAATAATCCTCTTTATAAAATGGGCATGGAAAATTGTCCAGTCAGATTACAAGTTACCATGCAGAGAAAAAAGCTAGTGCAGACCCACTTGACTTCATATTCACAGAGTTCAAACTCCAACAAGCTGCTACCATCATGAAAAGTCATTCAGCAGGGAAAAAAAACTGTCAAATAGCCCTAGTTGCATGACATAAAGGGATGGGGCCTGACAATGACCCAGTAGACCCAAGTTCGATTAGTTGTTTATTTGGTGGAGGAGCCAGGAAGGGGGAGAGGGAGGAAATAGCTTTTGCCAATGCATCCACTCTGAAAGGGAGGAAGGGGTGTCAACTCATGAATAGACACATCCTTGGTGATGGGGACAGTACCAAATCATGAAGCAGATTGCCATTAGCATATTTACATTGAAGGAGCTAGAGTTAACTGATATTACATGAAGTGCTGAGTGTGATGTCCATAGCTCAATTACGGGACAAAGAAAACTCTGGTGAGCAGGACAGCATATGTGACAATGCCAGGTACCCTGTTCAGACCCTACTATTGATGACATTAAGGTAAAAATAGCTATTGGAGCAGCTGTTAGCTAGCTGGAGGGTATGATGAAACACAGAAATACTTCAAGAAAAAAAGACTACAATAAACACCAAATGTACTGACAGATAGGAGACAGAATACAGGGATAGGGCCTTGAGACGGTCCCCATAGGACATTTTACTTACATCCTGTATTCTTTTAGTGAGGAACCTCTGTGGATGTTCCAGTTGTTGGATATGCCTGGTTAGTTACATACCAAAAGGGTCATTGTACTCAATTATAGGTCTGATGATTGAATGCCGAATACAGTGGAAGAATGACTTATCTGGACTTAGATGCCATACTTTTGTTTATAAGTTGAACAACATACAATGATTTCCTCACCACTGTAGACATGTGATGGTCAAAGGCTAGATTACTATCTATGTGTGTCCCTTAGTCCCTGACTACTGGGTCAACTCTAAGGGGTGTGTTGTCGATATAATAGTTACCAGGGATGGATGACTTCCCAAAGGATACTGTTATGCATTTCTTGGCATTTAGTTTTAGTCCATGGATCTGATACCAGTTGTTTGTCTGTGTCAGCCCCTCCTGGAGAACATTTATGAGATTCAATGACAGCTCCTAATTTGCAATCATCTGCAAATTTAGTAAGCCAGAGACCACTGACATTAGCCAAGACTTCTGAGAAGTAAATGCCAAAAAGGAGCAGTCCAATGACTGATCCCTGAGGGACTCCACTTGTGACTGGCCTCTTTATAAATGTGGACTCCCCAATTTTAACTTCCTGGGTCCTGTCTGTTTGCCAGTTTGCTATCCACTGGGTGAGATATGAGTTTGTACCTAACCTCTTGAGTTTGTCAACAATGCCCGAGTGGGGTATTGCGTCAATTGCCTTGGGTTGGTCATGATAGGAAGTGTGAACAATTTGCCCTCATGCATTGCTTTGGTGACCTTCTCAAAGAAGTCCACCAGGTTGAGTAGGCATGATCTGCTCTTGACGAGACCACACTTGTGTATTGCCTTTGAGGTTGCTGACATAGCTAGAGAATGCTTTGTAGCTGTCATTGGCCTGGGAGACCAAACTTACCTAAAATTTGGCTTTGGTAGACTTTATTTATCTTCTGAGATGTTTTAGTTTTATGAAAGTGTTTTAATCCTGCTGGGTGCTGCACCTCCTAATTTTTGACATGATTTTCTTCCTCGTGTCATACAGCCTATTGATTTTGTGAATCCACCAGAGTGGCTTGTTTTTTAAGTTAGTTCTGTACAAAATTGGAATCAGGACTGTGATACAAATCAAACATGGAGAGATTCAATAAAGCCTACATAATATTTCTGACCATGTGCACATCATGGCATGATGTGTACATGGCCACAAAAAGTTTTAGATTCAGTAAACTGTGCGTAGCAGTGCGCACTCATGTAAACATGGAAACTTTCATGGCATGCAAATTACAGCATAGGTAGCTGAATTCTATGCTAATGAAGAAAATCAACACGGTGAAGGGATTTAACAAGCTGTAGAGTAACAGTATAGACTTTGTGCTCGTGTTGGCCACGTAGGCAAATGTTTTCTGAATACAGCCACGCAAAGGAGTCTATATGGAAACTAGAGCAAGTAATTGTTCATACATTTGTACAAAACAGACCCTAACATGTAACCCCACACACAGTATGACATTCCCAGCTAAGTTGGATGCTAGAAAATTATGCTAACAATAGCAACAATTCCATATTAAGTGCCATGACATAAATGCTGCTTTGCACCCCCCACCCCCAAATGAACAATGTAATCATAACTAATGTAGACAGCTGAAAGTGTAAAGCATATGAAACATGGATTCCAAAACCTGCATTCTTTTTTGCAGATATATACCTGAGTAATACCCTCTCTTGACTGCACAACATTGGGTTCCCCTTCAGTTTCCCTACTTACACAGTTACCAACTGTGTAGATTCAGGACTGTCAGCAGGGTGAAGATGCATACAAGGTCAAAACTCATTAGAATTGCTGAATCCCATAAACTTGTAACAGTGCAGGGAAGTTCACTTCATGTAGGCACTTCCACAGTGTTCATGTTGAATGCCTGGCAACAGTGAATGATGACATCAGGGGGCTGTGTCAGGTTACACTAACAGAGGTGTACATGTAGGTCTGCGAACTGTAAAATGGCATGTAAGCAGTGCACAATTCACAGGTTCTGTGCCATCCACTTTATTGTTTGTTAAAATGTATCTTCTCTGTCTGCATGGAGTTAAAATTTATTCTTTAATTTTCATCCATATTTTTTTGATGAGGTGCTTAGCACAACTATGGGGAATGGAGCAATGAATGGCAAGTTTCTCTGCCCTTGTCACATAACTATTTCTGTGGCAGCATGTGTATGTGTAGGGCTAGAATATAGAAAGTCCTGAGTTCTACTACAGGGTCTGCAACCTTCCCTCTACTTTTTCAGCTGCATGTCTGCATGATATCACAGGCACAGACAAAGGTAATAAGATCCCCTGTACTCACCTTATTTCAGCATTGGTGCACTCAGTGGCACTTAGGTGTGAATCATGCACTAATGCTGACCAACAGAGTTCATATATTCAGTAAAGTAGCAGATTTTTTCATAGGTGCTAATTTCAGAGTAAGCAGGTGATTTCAGTATGGTGGACCTATTTAACAAGCTATAAAGCATCCATCTAGCCTACATTCTATTTTTTCCTGCATACTTCCATACCATGGGAGTAGTCACAAGGAAATTCTAGGTCTGAAATAAAATTGTCTCGACTGCTGCATTTGCAAGTTAAGTCCTGCACCTAGTATGAATTCTGTAATTGTATATCTTAACTTGGTGCAGTAATGAAGTAAATAGTGGTAGATGTGTACAGAAGGTACCTTAATATGTTACAGTAGACACTTATTTTACTTATATGTGTCCATTACTAAGGTTTTCTTTCTTATTCCTCTCATTTTTCATTGCACTTTTTGTGTGATGCTCCACATAGCACAAATAGCATAAGTGGGCAATGGCTGTGTTTATCTGGTTTGAGCAAAGTGCTGTGGGCCACCTATGAAGCAGATGGACAAAAACAGTAGCCATATACATTCAATTAATCCCCTTGGCCATCATAAAACCCATCCTGGTGTGCAGATGGAATTGGTTTTTAGTACAGAGTGTGCAACTTTTGTTTTACTCTTGTGACATTGGAGTTTACAGCCATGAAGAGCAACATAGACAACTGTTTCCTTAACATTCTTGTGGCAACAGGTGTAAGTGTAGGAATTCCATACACATTCCTGGGTTTGAATACACTATATGCCAATTAGTATTATTTTTACTGATGTTAGCAGTGTGGTTCATGTTTGTGCATCCGTTACCAGTGCGCAAACAGGCATAACTTTCATGCGTGTACACTTTGTTAACCATCTCGCAAATCCGCTGCTCACTGCGCTATGGAACTGCTTATATGATGCTTTCTTACTGGTGTTTATTCTCCATTTCCTTTGTATGACATAAAACTACATGTGGTAACACTGTAAATTCAGGGCACATTCTAACCATATGTCATGACATACATGTGTTGTCCCCACACACACACACAACCAGTGCAACCCTGCAGGCTCAGTGAATCTTACACATATATATCAACCACACTGCAAAGTGTGCGTGTGTGTGTGTGTGTGTGTGTGTGTGTGTGTGTGTGTGTGTGTGTGTGTGTGTGTGTGTGTGTGTGTGTGTGTGTGCTTGTGTGTATGTGTGTGTCTGTGTGTATGTGTGTGTGTGTGTGTGTGTGTGTGTCCAGCCAGAAGAGCAAATGTGTAACTTGCAATTACTGCCTCCAGCCCATAAATTGAGAGTATTTTCATACTTGCTCCTGCCTACACATCCATTTCAGGCAGGCCTCCCACTTTCCTCTCTCCCATATGCACTGCTGATGTCATCCACTATAATCTGGCCTAGAGCCATATCAAAGTCAGACTTGTGCCGTGGCTCTTGCATAGAGTATTGTATTCTGTAGTCTGTGCACTTAGATAGGTAGAGGTTCTGTTCTCACTGCAGTCAATTTGATGTGTGTATATGTGTGTGTGTGTGTGTGTGTGTGTGTGTGTGTGTGTGTGTGTGTGTGTGTGTGTGTGTGTGTGTGTGTGTGTGTGTGCATGCATGTGTGTGTCTCTACTCAACAGAGTAGACATGCTACCCTACAGTGACTTCTCCAATGGCATGGCTTGCCAGTATTTTGATACCTGCACCTGCCTACACATCCATTTCATGCAGCCTTTCCAACCTCTTGTCTCAATACATGGCCTGCTGATGTCACCCACTATAAACTGACCTGCAGACATGTAAAAGTTAGACTTGTGGCATGGCACTTGTGTATAGTACTGTTTTCTGTAGTCTGTGTACTTAGGTAGGGGGTCTGTTATCACTGCAGTCAATTGGATGTGTGTGTGTGTGTGTGTGTGTGTGTGTGTGTGTGTGTGTGTGTGTGTGTGTGTGTGTGTGTGTCCCAGATAGACATCACCTTAGGTTCATAGGAGTTTACTAGGCTATTGGCCCTGCGGCCTTTATAAGCCTAGACATGTTATACCATTGTTGCCTTATCAACCAACTTGTATGGTCTATACTGCCAGTGCAAGTGTATGATCAGCACAAATTGCCCTTATCCAAGAGGGACATGGGTGACACACCCATGGTAAATTTGTGGTCTCCCATCCAGTTGTCTAAGTTATGCTTAAATAGGGTCATTGAGGAGCTCTATTTTATGTGAATTGGGAGTTTGTTCCAGAGGAGTGACAGTCTCTGGGAAACATATCAGTCTCTTCAGCATGTCCTGTTTATGGCACATGCTAGCTGAAGATCCCTAGAGTGAGTGAATCCAGTCCAGTGTGACTTGTGGATGTCCAGCATTTCTGTTAGGGCAGGGTCTGAGACTGCTCTGTAGGCCTGGCACAAATCGTATCTTACTAGCCTACGAGATACAGAGTACAGTGACAGGGCCTTCAGTCTGTCCATGGAGGTCATGTGTTGCAGGACATGAATTGTCTTGGTGAGAAACGTCTGAGGTATCTCCAGCTGCTGCAGGTGTCTGGTGAGGTACATACAGAAAGAAGCATTGTACCCTATTAGAGGTCTGATAAGGGATGAGTACAGGAGAGTTGTAACATCCTTATGTCTGGATGTGATGCCCTTACTTATGAGACGTGCAACATAAAAGGCCTTCCTTACCACTGTGGACATTTAGTGATTTAAGTTAATGTTGCTATCAACCTGTGATTCCAAATCTCTCACCACAGGATTTCAGCTAAGGGGGGGTACTATTAATATTGTAATGTGCAAGGACCTCCTATTTTCCAAAAGGAATGATAATGCATTATTCTGCATTTATTTACTCTATGGCTTTGGCACCAATCATTTGTCTGTGCAAGGCCTTTTCTGTAGCATATCATCATTGTTGGAGAACTCAATGAGTGTCCCCAGTTTGCAGTCATTGGTGACATGGTCAGTGCTGTGCTAGTTACTTATAAAAGTAATAAGTTACTATTACTAGTTAATTTTAAGGAAAAGTAATTTATTACTATCACTTATTACTTTTCTAAGAAGTAATACATTACTATTACTAGTTGCTAACTAAAGTAACTAGTTACTTTTCAGTTACTTTTACATAAGTATAATTTATCAATTCTCATATTCAGATTTACTCAAACTGTACTTGTGTGTGAGGAATACATGCTTACTGCACATGAATACGACTGTATTAAAGTTATATAGACAGTGTTACAATAATGATGAATAGCATTTTACAATTTACAAAGTCCCACAGTCTAGTATTTATAGTCAGTCACAATTTAATACTTAAACCAAAGTACACATAGCCAGCAACACAAGACCCAAAGCAAGTTACAACCCATCAAATTTTCAACAACATACATTAGGCTAATCTGCTAAAACTAATGCTGAGTATGGAAAAATGCTTACAGAAAATGTCATATAGGTCTAACAAGAGTATTAACACAACAAACTTAGCCAAAATCTCACTTTATATAACTCAATGACTACACAATGAAAGAGTGGAGAAACAGTTCAGTGACATGGAAGAGAATCTGATGGAAACCTTAACAAGCATTTCAACTGTTTGCACTACGGCTGACATTTGGACCCATCAGAATTGTAGTTTCTTTGCCGTCACCCCCAGTGGATGAAATGTGACATACTTCAAAGAAATCCATCTTCTTTGTCATGCTGCAGATTACAGGGGAGGCATACATACAATCTCATAGCATCAAGTACAAGATAGATCAAAAGGTGTGTGCGACAATTACTGACAATGGTAGCAATTTTGTAAAGGCTTTCCCTCTCTTCTCGGAATGTGAGATATCTGTGACTGCAGGCATTCTGTTGCAAGATGAGGATGATGATGGTGAAGTGATTTACAATAGCATGAGAGTCATGCTGAGTTAGTCAGGGCAAAGCAAGAACACCTATTCACTACTTCCCCATCTGAAATGTGTAGCACATACATTGAAAGTAGTTGCCATGCATGATGCTGAATCTGTTTGTAATGATGCACAGTATAAAAAGATTGTACGAAGCACCATGGCCATATGCTATGCTGCTTGGATCAAGCCTAGTCACAGTACCCAATCTACTGAGGTGGTTTGAAATAAGTGTGATCTGGGATTGATTATTCCCAATGCAACATGATGGAATTCCACTTTCTACGTGAAGGAGAGAATTCACCTCATTGCAACTCAGGGTGAAGGCTTGCTGATTGAGATATGTGAACAGATTGGAATTGCTATCTTTAGGCCTGCAGAAATTACCTTTGTTGCTATGTTTGTGCAAGCAATTCAGCTTCTTGGCAATGGCTCTGGACATCCTGCAGTCAGAGCTGAAAAACTTCATGGGAATCCTGATCACCACCATTATGTGCCTGAAAAACAAGTTTTCCGAAGTCAGGCTGTCTGTGAAGCTTGTTGTGCCGCTAGTTGATGCTCTTCTTTAAAGGCATTGAGGTTCAGTTCAGTCACCTTCTGGAGTGGAAGAGATCATTCTGCCTAGCATAGTTCATCCACAGTTTTGTTTGCGATGGATGGACAGTGAAGAGCAGAAACTCAGAGGCTAGGCTCTGCTCCTTGATGCCATGCAGAAACTGGATGAACCTGCATGTGGGTCATCTGAAGGTCATTTGTTGCCTGGCTACTGTTAGCTATCATTGCCTTCTGCTGCTGCTGCTGTTGTTGCAGGGTCTGACACCTGTTGTACTGCAAGCATGTACTTGAGATGTCAATCTTCCTTCTATATTGTCATATTATGATGCATGGAAAATACTATAAACATCTTACCGACCTTCTTAGTGGAGGACTATCAAGAATCTCCTGATATTTGTGTGTTTTTGTCAGCCCCACAACAAATTTAGTTACATTAAGGATCTGGGTTTGAGCAGTATTGCATTGCATTTCTGCCAATATCACAGTGTAGTACATCATAGTTAAGAATCAACATTCAGGGGGGTATCCAGCAACACCTGCAAAATATAACATGACATAATTTCAAGGTGAAGAGTGGCTATAAGCATAGTTTGTGTCTGCCAGCATTTATTTTACATACTCTGCCACAAGTTACCAATTACTACCCATTTCAGAAAATTTCAACCATAAAAGGCCACTCAAACATCTGTCATTGCAATCCACCAATATCAGTTAACAATGGGCACAATCTCTGTGGAAGTAAAAGTTATCTTAATATTTCCACATTAACAAGAACTGTAACTAATGACGATATTGCTACTGGCAAAGAACTTTACACCTACAAATTCAGTGCCTGCTGCCCTTGAAGAATTACATTGCCAATGTTACATTACAAGAACTTTTAGCAGCTGTTTTTGCATGTTCCAAGTTCATAGACTACATTTATGGTAGACCTGTTCAAACAGACACTGATCATCACCCTTTAGTCACCATTTTGAAAAAGCCTTTGCATTCAGCTCCAGCAAGATTACAATGCAATTTACTAAGACTCAAAGGGAGTAGATGACAAAAGTGATTGTTGTTCTCATGTGTTAACTGTAATAGGGCTTTCTCCTAATTGGATTAATCTCATATTGAGAATATGTAGAGTACCTCAGATATAGAGGGTGAAAGAGACACTGCTTCTCTGTCATTCCATTTATATTTTAATATTTTTTTCCTAAATTTCATTTTAGTACATATTTCTAGAGTTTTATGTATTAAAGTTAATGAGCTGTATAAAGAAATGTACAAGCTAGAGTTTTTAGAGTTTTCGGATTTTGATCAAATAGACCTTTTAATTGATGTGTGCATGTCTCCAGGTTGAGAGGTATGAGGGTATGTTAGTTTGGGCATTACACTCTGCCTCTGTCTATCAGAGACATGGGAGCCAAAACTATGTTGAATTTACGATTTCCCATTCATCGCTCAAGGTTAAGCTTAAATAGGGTTAAAGATGGACTCTGCTTCACATGAATGGGGAGCTTGTTCCAGAGTATGGGAAATCTCTGACACACACATCTGTCTCACCAATACATCTTATTTGTGTCACAAGGAAAATTTAAATCCTTGAATCTAGTGGTTCTGATTTATTTAATTTTGCAGATGTGGAAAGGGTCCATCAGATCTGGATCTGAAGATGCCTTGTATTCCAGACATAGATCGCCTCTCACTACCTTGTAGGAGACATAGTATAGCAATAGGGCTTTAAGGCGATCTGTACATGACAACATGTTTATATTCTGGATTCTGCTGGTAAGAAACCTTTGTGGGTGTTCCAACTGTTGCATAATTCTGGTTTGGTACATGTTGAAGAGGGCATTATATTCAATAACGGGTCTGATAAGGGCCAAATAAAGTGTCATTTTATTTATTTATTTATTTATTTATTTAGTTTATTTTACATTTGCTGACTGGGCTAGTCTAACTGGATATATGTCCATTTTCAGTAGAGGCCTGGGGAGAAAAGCTCCAAACAAACCACAGTAATAACAAAGGTTAAAGATTGCAATAAAAATAAACAAACAAAAACGGTAAGTAACTACGTAGTAGTTTACAATAAAATAGTAAATAGCAGTTATTTCAAATACATTGTACTGTACATAAAATGACAAAGAACAGAATTTAGGACATAATCTTCAGAGGAATAAAATACTTAAATGTTACAGTAGTTTTGCAGTTCACTCTTTCATTCATGCTAAAAAAATACTGTCTAGTTTGAAAGTAGAAACTCGGAAGTAGTAGAACAGGGGTGAAATTCTAGTCAGGGTTACTGCAAGGGCAAAACCAGTGTGTTCTAAGGAATAATTTAAGTTTTTGTTTAAAGAGGGGTAGGGAAGGACGTAATGTAAGTTCACTAGGTAGAAGGTTTCAGCTTTTACCAGCTGTGTTTGAAAAGAGAGTGTCACCTGCCATGTTGTTGGACTTGTTTATGCTAACTAATAGTTTATTTGATGAGCGTAAGGTATTGAGATATTTATAGGGGATTATAAGGTTAGAGAGTATTGGAGTTTTGTTTGGTTCATTAAGGACCTTATGGGCAATGGTAAGTTGGTTAAATTGAAGCTGATTCTGTAGTTCAAGCCAACCAAGTTGTTTTAGGTTGTGACAGTGATGGGTTCTGAAGGGGTTCATTATGACTTCTTTGGACTCAGATGTCATACTTTGTTTCAGAACAATTGATTTGTGGACCAACCTGGAAGACAACCTGAGACAGGAAACCAGGATAGCCAAGACAGATGAGTATTACTGCCAAAGGTATTCAAAGAAGGCAGTCACCCTAATTTGCCATGCAGATGGCAGAAGTGGAGAGGGAACATTAGTAAACACCTTTACAATTGGTGTCAATACTACACTTCCATATTTATTGCATGAGTATCTTTCTACTAATGTTTTCTTCCATTGTCTGGGGTTCAGACACATTTAGTTTATACCTTGAAATTGCACCAGAACTCTCCAATAACTCAGTATTCAGCCTAACCAACAAAAGAGCATTGCTAGAATTTTGGATATCATGTATTAAGTACAGGGTTTGGATTATGTTATCAACCTGTTTTCTTGCTGATGCAGATGTAATCTGACTGTATCAAATTAGGTAACCTAATGGGCCAATGTAAATGTCATGTAAGACATAAGTTTTTTATAATACTTGTTCAGGATTGAGATGTTGTGCGAAGAAGAGTAAATAGCATCTTCACCCCCCCCTGTTTTGGAATAGCAGAAATAACTGCTTGTTTCCAATACAATGGAACTTCAAAGCTGCATAAAACTGCCTTTAATAGCCCTTGTAGTTTGAGGAACCCATGCTTCCCACCACCCCCTACAAAATATAACTCCAAAGGGAATTAATTGAGATCAGTTGCTTTCCCCCTGTTGAGATAAGTCAACTGCCTCCATTAGAGTCTTCAAGACCTTCTGGAGGTCTACATAATAATATGTCTTTTTTCAAACACCTTTATTGAATTATCACTTGTGACATAGGCGATTTTACATTTATATAAATGTAATCAAACTATAGTAACATAACAAACATCATACTTCACATATAGTTTTATATATCATATGACCTAAGAAATATTGCATAAATTATTCAATTCCTTCCTTTCTTTTAAGCAAGAAACATCTTTATTAAACCATCACTTACTATACAGGCAATCATACATTTATATAAATGAAAACAAATCACACCAACACAATCCTAGTTGTAAGCATTTTACATCACAAACCATACTGACACACTCCCAGTTGCAAACATTATACATCATGTGTAATCTACCCAATCTTTCTCACTCAAACATTAAATAGCTCATTTCAGTTCTGCTGCCTTTTAGACTTAATTCTTCCCTTGTATGTATTGTTCCCACATTTTCCATTTTTTTCCTATGTAGGTTTCTCCTACCCTTCTCTAAATATCTCAATTCCAGTTGTTTTATCTCTGTTACTATATTCATTACTTCCACCATAGTTGATTTAAATTTTGATTTCCATTTTCTAGTAATTGCTTTTTTTGTCAGCCACCATTATTAGACACAGCAAGGCCTTAGCATGTCTAGGCAATTCCAATTCTGTATTATAGCTCAGAAAAATAATCTCCCTCATCAGACCAATCTGCCCACCACAGCAGCTCTGACAGTGTTCCCCGCATGTTCACAATTACCTCTTTTTTCCCCATCACACCTCCAACATTTACTGTCTGCCTGAGATAAAGTTCTCTGGAGTGGATATAAAAATATCTGTGTAAATATTTCCAGGCAAAAATCCTAAATCTTCTAGATTTTGTTGCATATTTGGGAGACATACATATATCGCCCCATTGTTTCTTTGTGAATTGTATATAATGATATGTTGAGTAAAAATACACGTGCCTGACATCTGTGTATACCCACCTCCTCTTCCCTAGCATATGATGTTGCTATGTTTCAGACCTGGTCAAAGACAATTAAGATGTACCATCGTCCTCTTCAAAAGCAACCTTAAGACCAAATCCAAAATAATTCCCAAAATAACCATGACTCCAAATGACTGCTGACAGAAATCCACATTTCTAACACACAAAACCTCATAATAGGGTATGCATACCTCGCACCTTCAAGAAATTATACAGAATTAAATGTGCTCCCTTCCAGGATGATAACTCATACCACATTTAGCAATGAAATTGTACTGCTAGGGGATTTCAACACTAACCGTTTTATCCATTCCCAAATGTCAGGGGGCTTATTACATTTCTGATATCTACTGTCATCTCTGACTTTTCATATTGAATGTTCCACAATTAATTGTCAAAGATGACTTGAAAGAACTCAGTGTGCTTTAGATGAATTCATAGTTCTCTACCCTGACAGTCTGGTACTCTTAAAAATCCCCTTCAGCTCACTAAAGATCCCAGCAAATCATTAGTTACCCATACCTCCAATGATAGCATTCTATTTCCATCATGACTATGGCAAAGCTCCCAATCTACAATCCTCCCTGATGAAATTCCTTAAATTCACCGTATGCCTAATATCTTTTACTCAAAAGATTCATTGAAATAAATCTTGTCCCTCACACAATAAAAGCTCACACTCACCACATTAGGCAAATAAACATTCCATAATGTAGGCATTGTCAAAAACAAATTACAGCAGCTCCAATTCTTCTGAATAACACACACACATGCACACACACACACACACACACACACACACACACACACACACACACACACACACACACACACACACACACACACACACACACCCCTCTTCTCCATGATCATCAGCATAGCATAAAGTCTCCTCTCCTTAAACTCTGGCAGCTGTACCATGATCAGCAGAATAACGGAACACAAAGAGAACAAGAAAATCTCTTCTCCGTGATCAGCAGCATAATGGGAACACACACTCCTCGCAATGCACTCGAGGGCAGCAAAGCAAACCAAAAGCAATAAGAGAATCATGAATCAACTTACCATAACTAGCAGCAATGATCAGCACTTGGAGGGACAGTATAACGGAACACAACTTGTTTAACTTCTGCTCGCTTTAAAAAATCCACATTAGTGTGCGGCGCACGCATGGATCCTTAGACAAATCCACGTTGAATCCTTAAAGTAGGGGGAGGTGCTACCCTCCTTGCTCTATGGTTCTTCTGGCACTCTTGGGTAGGAACACCAATTCCTTGGATGGCCCAAACAGATCCAAGAACTCGAACAAAGCGATAACCCGAAACAAATTTATTAGGATGTCACACGTTTATTCCAAACACAGAACTGCAAAACTGATACTCTAAAGGTTAAGCGCTTTCATCTGGTAAGCTTCTGATGAAGTCTGGGGCTTACCAGATGAAAGTGCTTAACCTTTAGAGTATCAGTTTTGCAGTTCTGTGTTTGGAATAAATGTGTGACATCCTAATAAATTTGTTTCAGGTTATCTCTTTGTTCGAGTTCTCGGATCTGTTTGGGCCGTCCAAGGAATTGGTGTTTCTGGTTCTTTTCACTCTTGGGTAGGAGTTAGGGTAACGCTTTTGTATGAAAATGTGGGAGGGAGGGACCTATTGTTTTGAACCTTTCAGTCATCCTACCTGGAAACTAAGTAACGCAAAAAGTAATGCACATTTGCATTACTAGTTACAGAAAAAAGTAATTTATTACTATTACTGCATTACTATATTGAAAAGTAATGCCTAATATTACTAGTTAGTAAAAAATGTAATATATTACAGTAACACATTACTTTTTTAATGCATTACTCCCATCACTGGACATGGTAAGCCACAGGCCATCTCTTTTACTCTGGACTTCTGAGAAATACATTCCAAACAGTAAGGGGCCAAGCGACAGAACCAGTAGGAAGAGAACAGTTATATCTTTCATACCAATGTGTAGTGAACAGCAAAGGTGACTTTAACATATTTAACTATAGTACTTTTCCCATAACAACTACTCATGCTGATTTGTTTAGTAAGGGACTAACTTTTGTTCCATCCAGAAGGGGTAGTGTTACCAAAGCTACCACAGAGCTTAAACTATTTACGAGAAAACTTAATTTAGCAGTGCTATTTGATGGAGTTCAGCCATTGAATAATAACCCTTTGCATTTACTGAGCAAAGGGTTATTATTCAATGGCTGAACTCCATCAAACCTGACCTACACCCTACAGTAAAAGTGTTTGATCGTATGTGCGAGATGGATATAAGGCATTTGTTAAAAGGCCCTAATATAAATTGTAATAATGTTAATATTTCTTATGATCAAAAGAAATTAATGAATGTTTTAAATGAAGAAGGTAATATTAGACTTATGCAACCTGATAAAGGTGGGGGCCTTGTTGCAATGGACTATGTGGACTATAATCAAAAAATGCTATGTTTATTATATGATGATAGCTATGTGGAGGCATCCATAAATGATGTGAATATATCATATAGTAGAATTGATTATTGGTTGAATGATTTATTGTTTCAAGGCCAAATAAATGAGGATGAGCATAATTATATGTATATTAGTACACCTAAGGTAACAACAATATTTGGCATCACCAAAATTCATAAGTGTTTGGAAGATCCACCATTACACCCAATTGTGGATGGGGGACAATCAAAAACTTATTACATAGCAAAATATATTGATAGACAATTAATAAGTAAGTTAAGTACCTTGAACTATCTAAGCCGTGATTCATGGGATTTTCTAACAAAATGTAACCAACTGAATATTTGTTCACTGAAGGATTTGGTGTTTGTTACAGTGGGCGTTAAAGATTTATATACTTGTATTCCGCATGAATTAGGCCTAGAATGGTTTACGGAATTTTTTTACTGATGTTCTAACTATAGGACAAGATAAAATTAACCCACTGTCACACTTATTAGAACTGGACTTAGACAATAACTATATCTACTATGTAGGCCAATATTTTAAACAAATCAGAGGGGTAGCTCCCCCATGGGCCCATTATATGCCAATACAGTGATGGGCAGGGTGGGAGGAAAAGTATTTGTTTGGCTCAAAATACATGGAATACATAAATTTATATACCCAATTTTTGGATGATCTATTACTGGCTTGGAGTGGACCAGTGGAGATGTTACCTGAATGTTTTGAATTTTTGAATAACTCAGCAGATTTTTTGTCATTTTCTCATACTGTAGGGGAAAATAACATTGCCTATTTAGATGTCTGTCTAACTAAATATGTAATGGGAGGTTATATTAAAGCCTCCATTTATAGAAAGAAAACATATTCTAATAAATTTCTCCACTATTCAAGTAGTCATTCTATTCATGTGAAAAAGGTTGTGGTTAAGGGCCAAATGGTAAGGGTCGCCTGGGTGATTATTTTAGACAATGAATTTATGGAGGAAATTAAATTTATAGACTATATGTCTTTGAATAGAGATTACCCTAAAAGCTTAGTAGATACTATTTCAAGGGAAGTTGTTATAAAGAGACTCTCTGGAGTTTATAAACCATTGCTAGGACAAATAAGCAATAGTGAAATAAATAGTATTAATCAAGAGGGACATATTGAAACCCAGCTATGTAATACTAACTGTGATAATAATGGCCTACGGGAAACAACAACAAATATGGATTCTAAATTGTGTAATGCTTTCGTTAGAACATTTACAGATGATAGTTATAGTATTACTAGTATTATACACAAAATCTGGGAAATTATTTCATTAGATAGGAATGTGTCCCATGTTGTAGGCACTCACCCTAGTATCATTTATAAAAGAGATAAGAATTTGAAAGGGTCTATATTATGATATTGCACGCTCAGAAGAGCAAACAACACATAATCGACCCCATGTAAGTGAAAGCTTACAACATCAGAACCTCTTGGAAAGAAATTGCTGTTCCGAAACAAAAAAATCTGTAAATCATTACATAATGTGGGGGGCTTTGCCCCCCATACCCCCTACTTAAATATACCAACTCTGAGATCTCACTACAGTGCCGAAAAGGCAAAGTAGTGAAAGCGGTCAAATGAATTCTTTCCCAGGGAAAAAAATTTGCTGAAAAGCCACTTCACTATTTTGCCTATTCGTGCTTTTCAGTTTGACAAAGATGCATTCGACAACCTGCATCTGAGACAGCGTTATAGGGAGCCATTTGAAAGATTGGTGTAATACCTTCCTAATACAGGATAACTATGGAACAGGGAAAATGTATAAATGTAACCTGTGCAATTAGTGTAGCTATATTTTGGAATGTAACAACATTGTATTGAATAGTAAAAGTATTGATATCAGAGGACGATTTAATTGTGATACTAGGGGAGTAATATATGCTGCAAAGTGCTTGGATTGTACAGCTTACTATATTGGAAAAACAGAACGCAGACTTAAACAGCGTATCTATGAACATTATTACTATATTGGCAAGGCAAATTGTACAAATGCACTATTTAGACACATCCAAGAAAACAATGGCCACAATTTTAGATTTGTGGTCTTAGAACAAGTAAGGGATGGCCCAAGGGGTGGACCTTGGAAAATAATGCTAGAAAATAAAAAGTACTGGTGGCAAATTTATTTAAATGCATCAGTTCCACCAGGTAATAATGATGTAATAATATTGTCTAGTGTTTTAAAAGTCAAAAGATTTTATAGATAATATTATTAAATTACTTAATGCTTTTAAATATTAAGATATAGGGGGGTTACATGTTTTATACTTGTTTTATGTGATAAAAATGTCATTATGGCTTTAAAATGTTAATTGATTAATTGGTTGATTATTAAGATGTGTATTTAAGGCATTGTAAGTGTTTGTTCTTTGTCTGATGAAGGTTGGAAGGTCTAACCAAAAGCGCTTACTAATAAATTTTATCCTTACTTCGTGTCTGAGTACTCTCTGTTGTAAAATCTATTAAATGATTTTAAACAATTAAACAAAGGGAAAGGCCAAGACTGAGCCTTATTCCACCAATCCCAACTCAAATTGGTCCTTGGCTTCACCCTTTTGCCATAAGGGTGCATGGGGGCCTTCTTAATGTAACACGGTTGGTTTTAGTGCTCAAGTGTTACCAAACAGTGTAGATTCAGCAAGCTTGAATTGAGCTTATGTTTTAAAATGCAGACGTGCTAGAAATTCAAAGTGCAGACAATCTCAATCACAACAACAGAAATAACAATTTAAATAAATCAGCACTTCAGTAGAATACTTCAACATGATTGTAGACAACAAACCTTCCTAGTGTGAAATAAGTGGTCTGGAACCCAAGTGCTTAAACCAGAACTAAGACACTTTCAGAATACCAGACACAATAAGCCTTCAACCAGCAATTCCCAGCTTAGAAGGATGTAGGCCATCCTCTCCTGCCACAAGAGTCTACACCACAGACCTTCAGAATTAAATTAACTGCATTGGAGGCCAAGTGCTTAAATCATAGCAAAGACACTTAGAACAACAGGCATAATAAGCATTCAACCAGTAATTCCCAGCTCAGAAGGGCAGAGGCTACCATCTCCTCCCACAAGAGTATAGACTACAATCATTCCTAATGTAAGACAACTGGCCTGAAGACCAAGTGCTTAAAACAAAAATAAAAGGTTTACAATAATAGTTGCAATTTAATGCAGTACCAGACAGATGATGGTGACATGTCTTTTAATCTACCCACATACATCATGTCATGGTTTGTAAGCCATGTGCTATTTTGATGAGAAAGTCCTGTGGTTCATCCAACTGTTGCATGTGCCTGGTGAGGTTCATGCAAAAGAGAGCATTATATTTTATTAATGTTCTGATAAGTCTGACTACAGTGCTGTCATAGAATCCTGAGATCTGAATGTGATGGCGTGTCTTATGATGTGCACCATACGTATGTACTGGAAATATTAAAAAGAAATGTTAGAAAGTAATGAGATGCATTGCAGTTCCTGAGTTCACAACCCTTACAAGAGAATACATTAGAAAGTACTGACATGATGATGCTATCCACTGTATAATTTGGCAAGGCAAATATAAGTGACAGGTACAATTATCAGTTCAACAACACAAATGCAGATATAACAGGCACTAATGTAGCTATGTATCCTGTGCATCGGATGCAAAGCTTTTATATTCCTGAATAAAAAAAAGAGAGAAAATAGGGATATGGCACAGTTATCATCACTTGCACAGGATGTTGGGATGGGGGTGGGGGGCAGGAGGCCAAGGCTGACACAAAGGTTGGTGAGTATGTGTGAGGAAGAAAGGGAAGCAGGCAGGCTGTGTGTGTATGTCCGTATGTCCTCCATATGAAAGTGGTGTGTGAGAGTCTGTATGAACAATGCCAAGCTCAGTGCTAGCTCTATATCTTGGTATGTCAGACAGGTCTGAGTCATGCATGGTAGAGGTGGCAGTTCATCGTTGTTGCCCTAAATCATGACAACTGGCTCTGCCAGGAGTTCCACTTGCACCTCCACTCCCAAGATCAAATGCAGTGTTGCTACCTGAGCATGACCAATGTCTGCTGGATGTGCTCCCTTCACGGGAATGCCCAGGACCATGACCCCATCACCTGCCATGTCTGGGTGTGGACAGCACACTCACTGATGGACCAATGGAAGTACTCTCTTTACAGGAGCGTGATCAGGCACAGCCACATTGGTTATCAGTAGATGTGGCTGACTTACACCCAAGAAGATGCCGTTCTCCTACCAGCAGACATTCCATCACAGACACTGCTCATTCCATGACAGACACCTCTTGGTCCATCACAGACACCTCTTGTTCCAATGTGTCATTCATCCGATCAATTGAATCAGCAACACGGTGGAGACAGTCACAAGTCAGACTGTGCAAAATCCACAACCTTGAGCATTTGTCTGCAGCACCTTTCTGAATATGCCTGTACCTCCATGATGGCCCTCAACATATGTTGAGTGACACAGGAAGTAACATCTGTATCACATGGAGGAGGGAGAGCAGACCCCCCCCCAATCACCCCTATCAACCCTCCTGCATGGCACCTCACCAACACTTTGGGTACGGCCAGACTTAATAGGCACTGAAGCTGCAGTAGCCCACTTCCCTGCTCAATGTCCTCACCCTCCACCTGTCCTATATCTGTGGGCTCAGTGGAATGGGTAGGCATAGCCTTACTGGCCATGTCCAATGAAAAAGAAAGGGGTGGCTGGATGTCAACCTCTGTGACAGATTCAACCTCTGCACCCCCTGACTGTGCCTCAGTTTTGCCACCATCATTATCAGTGTCTAAGTCACTGTGGGAGGTTGGCATAATAGTTAAGATATTTACCTTACAGACACAAGGTGCAGGGTTTGATTCTCACATGGGGTAACTGGCTAGGCTTAAAATGGACCACAAGGGCGGTTAGCCTAGAACTAACCTATGATCTTATGATATCAGGTGGCATAGGGCCTATACCTCTCAACTGTACAGATTTTCCCAGAATGACCAGATTTTTTGTTTCATAATGTTGTTCTGTTTTTCATAAAATTGTGTTTTTTTGGCAAATGACTGGCAAATAATTAAATAGTTTAGTTAGAAAATGACAGTCATTTGAGTTCCAGATGTCATAACCTTCAGAAAATTTATGCTAATGCAAAACCTGTTATTCTAGCAACTTTCTAAGGTTGTAAGACTAATATTTAAAAATGTCCCTATTGTTGGGCCTTTGTCCCACTTCTTCGTATGGCTTTGTCCAGATTTCTTGCTCTAAGAGATTGAGAGGTATGATAGGGCCCACACTCCCACTGTCATGCTAACCTGTGATAAAAATGGAGAAACACAGGCACACACTAATACCTGCACTACTATGCTGCACTATATGCTAAACAACAGTTCTGCCACTATTATAGACAGTACAGTAATATACACAACAGACCTAAAATGACACATTATGATAGCAGTACTGAATTAACTTTATTTGGCTTACCATCTACAGGAGGCATACATCATTGGATTCCTGAAATAAGATAAGCAAAAGGTAAGGGCAACATCAACACATTTAACAGTAAGACAGGGGGTACTAGAATTTAGCTGACAGCTCCAAAATGAGCTTATCACTGTACCAATCTTCAATCCCCCTAAAAAAGAAAAGACGTGACACAGGCCTAACTTTTATTTCAATTGTTTTACTATACAACAGTATTCAACTGGTTGTATAACAAAGCCTACCTGGAATCACTTCCTGGGACTGTGAAGGAGTAGTGCCTATGTCAATGAAGAAGAGCATAGCTATTTTATAAAGTTTTCTTAATTATTGTGTTTTACATTTAACACGCTGTATTTATCCAATTAAAGTTGATTGCATACTTGAAATTGTTTTGTATAAAAATGGTAGGCAGTTGTTTGTAAATTTGTCTGATGAAGGAGAGACATTGGGCTCCCCGAAAGCATTTTTTTGCTAACTTTATTTATTAAAGCAGCCTACTTGGGATTGTGTACCATGGCTCATCTTTGTTATTTCTAGCTCGTGGAGTGATTTGTGGTTGACTTGGTTTCTGAAGTATGTCAATGACATGTTGTGCTCCACTCTGCTGTGAGTTGTCCTTCTGTAGATGATTTGCCAGGAATTCTCTTTGGGGGTGAGAGGTGGTTCTAGAGCAGGCCCACCCCCAGTTAACCTCTGGTCTGGAGCAACAGCAGCTGCACACCACTGTGCAGAGGTGATCATGTCATTGCCCCTGTGGCTCACCCGCTTATAAGTCTGGCTGTGGCCACCAACAAAATTTATAATGGTAACAATCTGCTGCTATAGTCTCAGCCTCTCTGGCATATTGGGATGACCCCTTCCCAGAAGAATAGCCCCATGTTGATGGAGTACATCAACAATTATAGTATTTTTGGCCTCACTGAAGAGGGGTCTGCTCCTCAATGCCATTTTCCGTCCTAAATGACAACAGAATTATAATACACATAAGTATCACAAAGTAACTGTTACCAGATAAAACAGTTAAGGTAGGCAGTAAGTAGTACCCACTGGAAAAACATAAACATTCTACAGATGTGAAATATTAACAACAGGCAAGATGGAAAACAAGGGGATTAGCAACAGCAACATATCCTTGTGTGTGACATAGCAGTAATTCATAGGTTCATAGGTTGGTACTAGGCTATCGGCCCTAGGGCTTATGCAAGCCTAGCTATAACAATTCTCTGGATATTTCTTCCCACAATATTTACTTTTCTGGACCCTTGTCTAGCAGGGTGACTGACATGATCCCCGGGGTGAATTTCCTATCTCCCATCCAATCATCAAGGTTCCTTTTGAAGAGGGCCAATGAGGCGCTCTGCTTAACATGTATGGGCAATCTATTCCAGAGTATGGGGAGTCTCTGGGTCAGGAACCTATCCCTCCAGCATGTTTTGTTCATTGTGATGACAAGGTTTAGATCCCTGGAGCATGTGGTTCTGAGGAATTGGGATTTCTTTAAGTGGAGCATGTCCAACAGCACAGGGTTTGACATGGCCTTGTATGTTAAGCAGAGATCGCCTCTAAGTAGACGATATGCCACAGAGTATAGGTGGATTTTTTTAGATGGTCAGCATATGGCATCTGCTTTAGGCCTGTGATTCATTTAGTGAGGTATTTCTGTGGCCTTTCCAGCTGTTGCAGATATCTTGTGAGGTACATACCAAATGGGGCATTATACTCTATAATGAGTCTAATGAGGGGTGAGTACAGTGGG
Organism: Protopterus annectens; assembly: GCF_019279795.1. Taxonomy (NCBI): domain Eukaryota; kingdom Metazoa; phylum Chordata; order Ceratodontiformes; family Protopteridae; genus Protopterus; species Protopterus annectens. The sequence goes on along the minus strand of NC_056728.1, from coordinate 847,660,051 downwards.
ACAATAACCTCCTTTTGTCTGGATGAAAAGCCCTTAGTGATGAGGTGTGCCACATAGAAGGATTTCCTGACTGTTGTGGTGATGTGGTTATCAAAAGTGAGACCACTGTCCACCTGTGTCCCTAAGTGTCTCATCACACTTTCAATGTTTAGTGTCCTGCCACCTATGTGGTAATTCATGGGTACATGTTTTTTTCCAAGGGGGATAACTATACATTTCTTGGCATTAAGCCTGAGCCCATGGCTCTGGCACCAGGCATCTGTTTCTGTAAGGCCTTTTTGTAGAATATCCACATAATTTGGGGATTCAGTAATGGCTCCCAGTTTGCAGTCATCTGCAAACTTTGTTAGTCAGAGTCCCTTAGTGTTGGCCTGTACTTCAGAGAAGTAGATGTCAAACAAGAGTGGTCCCAGGACTGAACCCTAAGGTACTCCACTTGTCACTTGTCTGGAGCTGGACTTGGAGTTGGCTACTTTTACAGTCTGAGTTCTGTCAGTAAGCCAGTTGGAAACCCATCGAGTGATGTAGGGATTTATGCCCAGCTTAGTAAGTTTATCTATGATTCCAGAGTGGAGGATGGTGTCAAAGGCCTTGGCGAGGTCCAGATAGGCTGTGTGGACCACCTTACCCTCGTCCACAGCTCTGGAGACTAATTCAAAGAAGTCAATCAGATTCAGGAGACAAGATTTGCCCTTCACAAACCCAAACTGGGTGGGGTCCAGTGTTTGAAGGTTGCCAATGTCTTTGTTTATAAGTTCCATGATAATGCGTTCCATGCCCTTGCATATCAGGCTTGTCAGACTGATGGGACAGTAGTTCCCGGGATCCAAGGTGGATCCTCCTTTGTGGAGCAGGATAACTGTAGCTGTGCGCCACTCTATGGGCACGAAGCCTGAGGTGAGGCTATGATTAAACATGACACTTAGGTGAGGTGCCAGTTCATTTTGTAGTTCATGTAGTACACAGCCTTGGATGTCATCTGGTCCCATGGATGCTGTATTCTTAGCTTTGGAGAGTGCGGTTTCTACCTGTGTGGCCGTGATTATCGGAATTTGGCAATCTTTTGGTATTGAGATGGGCCCTTTAGGGGGTGAGAGGGGGGTGAAGTTGGCACTAAATCGATCTGCCAGGATATTGACAATATCCTTGGGATCAGTATATTTAATGCCATTCTGTTGTAGCTCAGAGCAGATCTGAGCATTGCCATTTAGATTCTTGACATAACTATAGAATGCTTTGTGGTTGTCTTTGGAATATTTGGCAATTTTATTTTTGTAACTAGCTTTTGAGGATTTTATGAGGGATCTCAGCTTCTTACTGAGGCTGGTGAGGGAGTTTTTTGCATCCTGGGTTTTTCTCTTTTCTGCAACAGTTTCTTCCTTCTGTTGTATAGTTTGTTTATAGCAGGGGACCACCAGATTGGCTTCCTTTTTTGGAGAAGAGCATTTTGGTTCTATTTGGGATGGCACAATTCATGCACAAGTGGATGTGCTCGTACAGAGCCTTAGTGTAGGATTCTGCAATCGAACTTCCAGATCCCATCTGCGTGGGTGTTGTGAAGTTTGTCACTTCTGACTTCAGTAGCATGAAGTTGGCTTTGGAGAACTTTTTAAGGAGGTTTCCTTACTGGGGGGTAGGGGTAGGATATGGATGTCAAAGGTGATTTGCTTATGGTCAGACCTGACCAATGAGGGGGTGACCACTGGTGTGGAGCATCTATCTCCCATGTTGGTAATGACCAGGTCTAGGATATGGGAGCCCCTGGTGGGACAATGGATTAGTTGATCCAGGTCATTGGAATTTATGAATTCCAAGAACCGTTGGGAAAAGGAGTTGGTACCCGAGTAGTTTTCCCAATTAATGGCAGGGTAGGTGAAATCCCCCAGTATTAGGGTGTTTGGTTGTATCTTAATATTTTCCAGTATGCCTAGAAAGGTGTAGTGAGAATCTTGGGGTATGGTAGGGGATCTGTAGCAAGCTACAATTTGGATTGCACTCTTACCTAGTGTTAGCTGCACCTGGAGAATTTCAGATGCATTGTGCTGGGAAACTAGCCTGGAGGTGTGAATATCCTTGGTGAATATGGACACTCCTCTACCTTTAGTGTTTCGGTCTTGGTTTTGTGGCCGAAAAGTGTGGTAAGAATTGTAGCCTGGTATTGCAGGGGTACTCTCTGGAGCCTTGAACCAGGTCTCAGTTACTGCACAGATATCGATGTTCTCCATTTTTAGGAGTACCTCGAGAGAGTGCATTTTGAGGTTTAGACTTCTAGCATTGAGTAGCATTACCTTCAGATTTTGCATGCTTGTATCTGTTACGGTGGTGTTTTTTTCCTTTGAACCTTGCCTAAAAAAGGCACTATAGGGGTGGCAAGAGCTTTAGCCAGTAACCTGAATCCCAGGGGTGACAGGTGCAGACCATCTCTGGCAAAGCATCGTGATTTGCCGATCATGTCTTCCCAGGCAGACAAATACTGGATGCCCTTTGAATGACACCAGAAGCTTAGCCAATTGTTGAAGTCAATAATTTTGTCCTTATACTGTGGTATCATTCTGGGCGAAGGCAGGATGCTACTCAGGGCTAGGGTCATATCTGCCTGGGTCACATGATCCAAGAGCTCTTCCATGTCTCTTTTCATGTAGTCCAGGGAGGTACGTCTCAAGTCATTCACTCCAGCATGGACAATGACAGAGTCGTATTTGGACTTATTGTGGAGTGACTTGAGTGCATGTGTTATGTGGCAGATCCTGGCACCCGACAGGCAGCTGACTGTAATTTTCTCCTTGTTCAGCCTGGTTAGTGGGACATCAGTGTGCCTGACTATAGAGTCACCTATGACTAAAGTGTTGGGTACATTGTCTTGCATTAGGGGCTCTTGTTGGGTGGCAACTGTGTTCCCTCACAATCTAACAGTCCATTCTAGTTTGTGAAATAACAGTAACATTTCTTTGCTACCCCCACCCACAAAGAGCAGGCACATGAACCATTTTGGTAATAAAACACATTTGAAATGCTAATCATGCAATAAAAAGACCTGTCCCTGAAACATTTGTACGTATCACACAGCTTACTATTTTCATGCATTGTAATTCATTTGCACCTCTGAAATGGCTTGACAAACATGGCCATGCCATCAGTACATTTCTAACTAATGCATACAGATAACAGTGTAAAAGGATTTGCTTCACATTATTTATTAATATATTCCAGCATATGCGTTATGTAGGTAACAAAAGGAGATCATACCTGCTGGAGTTTAATACTCCTCTGGAAAGATAGCTTTGGAAATATTTTGCTTTTCTGAACATGTAGCAAGTATCCTCACCATCAGTTTGGTTAGCTACACATTTGCCTTTTTATAATGGCGTAGATTAGTAATGGATTGCATCTGTCTTGGCTGTGTTACAGAGATGCTAATTGCAGCATAAGCAGCTGAACTGGATGCTAATCAACCAATCTGGTGGCGCTATTTGATAAGTTATAAAACAACCATGTAGACTCCATGCTGGTTTTCCTGTGGATTTCAAAAGTAGTTGAGTTCAAACACAGTCTACACAGACAGAATGTTAGTAGCTGCTGCTGCTTAACGGCATTTGTATGTGTTACAGGCTGCTGGCAATGCTGCTGCTGCTACCAGTAGGCCTAGGCCAAGACAGAGAAGAGTTTTTAGGCCACATTTAACTTATCACAACATACTCAACATGGACATTGTGGAGTGCTACAGGGCGGACAGGGACACAGTACAGGAACCCAGTGATCTTTACAAGCCTAAATTCAGAGCCACAGCCTTTCCCTCAACATGTATTAGCTGTGTACAGTTTACATCACAGTCAGCCCAGAACTAATACTGTGGCAACTGCTGCATTTACAAGGTAAATCCTGAACATGTACTGTATTGTAACAAAAGGCATTAAAATGGAGCAGTATACAGGAATAAATAAAATGTTTTAAGCGCTTTCATCAAATATTAGGATTGACTTCTTCAGAATACCAGACAGTCAGCAAGACCATCCTTTTATACATACAACAATTAAGCCACTGATTAAATACAACTGAATAATTGAATAATTAAGCATACAGATGTTTAAAGACATAGACTACCTTGTTTTCTGAATTCTTTACCAGTAAATTAAAATATAAGCCATTGCTTAGTACCATTATAAAAAATGTATATATGTGGTAAATGTGTCCCCTAACACTAAATTACAAAGAATACCAGCTTGTAGGTATAATACAAAGCTATCAACTGCTTTTAGAGAAAATATGAACATCATATGTATAAATCTGTGCAACAAGCAATATATACAATAAAATTTGTCCAATAAAACCCAAAATGTCTTGGAACAAACAATAATTAATATCAGTGCTATAAAAACTTACGTAGAAATGAAAAACAAGATCATAGTGTACACCTCATTAAAATATAAAGTCTGCTTTAAGTTTTAAATAACTGGTGAGGGAAACCATATCGTTCAAACCTGGGCTAGTAGTGGCATTAACTCTGAGTTGCCACATAAGTTCTCTAAATTCAAGGAACCAGTCACTGGGTCCCCCTCTCTCATCCATTACTACCCTTTCCAGAATGATAAACTTGAAATTATGGTTTGAAAATGTATCAATGTGCTTTGCCAGGGCATTTTTGGTGTTGCCTTTAGTTATATCATATGTATGCTGATAAACGTGTGTCCTGAAGGCATTTTTGGTCTTGCCAATATAAAACCCAGGACATGCCTGGCATATAGCAGCATACACTACTTGCTTACTCGCACAATTACAATTCTGGTTGACGTTTACCCATCCATAACCTTTAATAAAGATTCTGTCGCACTCTAACATATATTTGCATTGAGTGCAGTGCCCACATTTTGTCATTTTCCCAGTACCAGGTTTTGTGATCTTACCACTGGACTCCAAAAGGTTCTTAATACTGGAATCCTTTTTGTATATTATAACAGGGGAGTCACCCACCTTCCCTCCTATGGTCTCGTTGCTCATAAGAATGAACCAGTTTCTCACCAATATGTCCTGTATCAAAGGGAATTGTAAGTTGTATGTAAGAATAAGCCCATGTTGAAATGGGTCAGTTGTCCAAACCCTACTTTCCGAAGGTGCACAGAGTCTAGAAATGTCCAAACCCAGCAGTGGGTAAAAATAACCTTCCACTCTCTTTTTGGATACTTTCTCAAGTAAAGGTATCACAAATTATTCAGGGTACCCCCTGTTGACTAACATACCCAATAAAACATCCCTTTCCTTGTAAAAGTCATCAATTCTGCTGATCATATGGGCCAATCTCACCCCTTGTCCTTTTATTAAGGATCTTTTTTGATGACAAGGTTGTGAGTTACTACAAGTTTTAATAAGGGACAATGACAAGAAATTTGAATTGTTGCAAAACTCTGTGAGTAAACTAGATGCTTTGTTAAAAAATGACATTGATTTTTGTAACAAACATAAGGAGTATAACGCTGTGTTTTTTAACATAGATAAGATTGTTAAGAAAATCAAGTTGAAAAAGAGTAAAAAACTAGATAGAGATGCCAAAGACTATGAAGCAGGTGTAGCCTACCCATTAGTTTCTAATGGAAATACTAACAATGTACTAATGCATAGCAATGTTAATAATGATGTTTTTGATTAACTTACTGATGACTTACAACTCAGTGAAGACAACCACACAGGTCCTATCCCTTTAGGTCAACCCCTAAGGAGATCGGAGAGGCTCCAGAAACAAGGTTACACCCACCGGAGACAATCCAGTGTGGGTTTCCAGGGGGACTAACACCATTTACCCCAGAATTTTTCTGGGAGGGGGAGAGGGAGACGGGTGAATTGGCAACAGACAAGACAGGGCAAGTTTTAGACAGCAACAGTGAGATTTCCATTATTTCTAATGACCATCAGGACTTCAAAATTTATAATTTAAGTAACATAGAAGTTACAAAAGATTGGGCAAACTTGTTTCAGAAGGGGTTAAATATTGTACCCTATAAGAAATTCAACATGGAAAAAACAATCCTTGACGTTATGCTTTATACTAGAAAGCTAAACTGGAGTGTCTATGTAAGTGAAACTGGGAATAGCTACCTGTTACCAGGTGGGTGCAAAAAAAACAAGCACCTATAACCCCCCACTGCATCCCACTTTACAACTGTTCCAAGGCATTTGCACTAAGCAAATCAGGGATTTAAATAGAGTAAATGACAATAGTAAACTGTACAATTTAACTAAGGAGGAGACTATCCTTCTAGACAGTATTTCTAACAACAGACAGATCAGAGTCATGAAACCTGACTAGGGGGGTGGTTTAGTAGTCATGGATCAGGAAAGGTACATTGACTGTATGCAAGAACATTTTCTTGGTGACGGATATGCACAAATATCACGCAATGAATTAAACATCACATATAGTCATGTAGACATGGTGCTTTCTGATTTATTTCTTAACAACCAGATATCTGAAGAAGAACTGTTTTTTTTGCACACAGAAACATCCACGGATCCCAACGATATTTGGGATCCCAAAAATCCACAAGAACATCTCCCACCCACCATTAAGACCCATAGTGGATGCAAAAGGTTCCAAAACTATTAGTATTTTGGACCACAAGTTAAAAAACTGAGTTCATTTTCCCATATTATAAAAGATTCTTGGGACTGTCTCAAAAAAAAAATCAGACAAGAATTTTTTGACAGTAACATTATTTTTTTAACTATTGACATCAAAGATTTATTCAATGTCATCCCACATTCGGAAGGCATTGAATTGTTCTATGATTTTTTGTGCCAACAGACCACATTCTCCCATACCAGGATTCTTACACTTAGGACTTTAATGGAATTAGTCCTGGAAAACAGTTTCCTGATTTTTGAGGGACATCTTTTTAAGCAAAAATCAAGTATTGCTATGGGGGCGGCCTGTGCACCAGTTTTTGCTAACATTGTCCTGACACAATGGGAATTGTCCCAAGTTTTCACATCTGAATGGATGACATACTGTTCATTCTATGGGCGGTACCTAAATTACATCCTTATTTTCTGAAGGGGGGACCAGGAGCAGCTGTCTGAATTCCTACTATTTCTCAACTCCAGTACTACCTTTCTGGAGTTTACCATGGTAACTCATATGGAATCCATTAGTTACCTGGATATACAGATTTCTAAGGACCTGGAGAACAACCTGTTTTATTCTAACATCTTGAGGAAACCCACATACTCAAACACCCTTCTTCATTTTGATAGCGGACATCCCCTTCACCAAAAAAGATCCTTAATAAAAGGACAAGGGGTGAGATTGGCCCATATGATCAGCCGAATTGATGACTTTTACAAGGAAATTGGATGTTTTATTGGGTATGTTAGTCAATAGGGGGTACCCTGAAGAATTTGTGATACCTTTACTTGAGGAAGTATCCAAAAAGAGAGTGGAAGGTTATTTTTACCCACTGTTGGGTTTGGACATTTCTAGACTCTGTGCACCTTCAGAAAGTAGGGTTTTGACAACTGCCCCATTTCAACATGGGCTTATTCTTACATACAACTTACAATTCCCTTTGATACGGGACATATTGGTGAGAAACTGGTTCATTCTTATGAGCGATGAGACCATAGGAGGGAAGGTGGGTGACTCCCCTGTTATAATATACAAAAAGGATTCCAGTATTAAGAACTTTTTGGAGTCCAGTGGTAAGATCACAAAACCTGGTATTGGGAAAATGACAAAATGTGGGCACTGCACTCAATGCAAATATATGTTAGAGTGCGGCAGAATCTTTATTAAAGGTTATGGATGGGTAAAAGTCAACCAGAATTGTAATCGTGTGTGTAAACAAGTAGTGTATGCTGCTATAGGCCAGGCGTGTCCTGGGTTTTATATTGGCAAGACCAAAAATGCCTTCAGGACACGCGTTTATCAGCATACATATGATATAACTAAAGGCAGCACCAAAATGCCCTGGCAAAGCACATTAATACATTTTCAAACCATAATTTCAAGTTTATCATTCTGGAAAGGGTAGTAATGGATGAGAGAGGGGGACCCAGTGACTGGTTCCTTGAATTTAGAGAACTTATGTGGCAACTCAGAGTTAATGCCACTACTAGCCCGGGTTTGAATGATATGGTGCCCCTCACCAGTTATTTAAAACTTAAAGCAGACTTTTTATTTTAATGAGGTATACACTATGATCTTGTTTTTCATTTCTATGTAAGTTTTTATAGCACTGATATTAATTATTGTTTGTTCCAAGACATTTTGGGTTTTAATGGACAAATTTTATTGTATATATTGCTTGTTGCACAGATTTATACATATGATGTTCATATTTTCTCTAAAAACAGTTGATAGTTTTGTATTATACCTACAAGCTGGCATTTTTTGTAATTTAGTGTTAGGGGACACATTTACCACATATATACATTTTTTATAGTGGTACTAAGTAATGGCTTATATCAGTGGCGGCTGGTGACTTCAAATCACAGGGGGGCTGCAGGAGACAGCTGAATGGGTGGGGTCAAGGGGAGGGGGTGTGGTCAACCAGACAGGGGAGGAGCTATGCACAAAACCACAAAAAACTAACTTTAATTAAATACGCTGCCCTGGGTGGCAAACCATCATTATGAAAGTCCAATCAAGACAAAAATAAGTGTAGAAGAATAAAAATATTTCAATGCATTGGCTGCATGACAGCTTACTTAATATCTAGATGGAAACAAAAGGTTGTGAAGCATGAAAAAATAAATTACTTTTTAAATACATTACTGGAATGCCAGTCAAAATCAAGTATAAGAAAAACCAGAAGCACTCAACTCAAACCACTTCTCCTTGCACTGCAGTCCTAATTATAATATATTCAGCTTTATTAAAGTACCAAGTAACATGCTGAAAGTAGAAATCTATGTGATGCCCCCACTTGTAAAAATGTTTCTTATGCAAAAAAGACCTGCTGCCTGACAACTTGTTTCATGGGGAAAACATGATAAAAGTAAAAAATGAAAAACAAACAAGAAACAAGCTCAAGATACATTGCTTAAAGGATTACTGTACAGGTTATGGACCACACATGATTGGCATTCTGTTTAGTTTACGGGTAAAGTCTGTAGAGATGACTGGAAGTCTTCAACAAGTGTAATGAGCTTTTTAAAATAATGGAATCCTGTCCTTTAATACCCAAGGCTTATACATTATCTAGTCAAGTATTCTCTGCATGGCAACAACAGAAAGGCTTTCAATGTTGGCAATTCTTTAACAGTATGCTTATTAAAGCTTACTTGCATCTTACGATCTCAGACAAGCTTACCTTATGGTCATTAAAGCATTGCTACTTAAAACACAGAGCAACAGGCACTTTGAGTAATAAGCATAAATCAACAGTACAAAAATATGACAGAAACCAGACCATTCTGCAAAATCAAGGACAGATGAAAAGCCACTGTAGTACTTATGCAGTGTGTCCTCCCCATCCAAGGTAGATACAACTACTCCTTGCCTTGCTTGGACACATCCAGAGTCACTACATGGGGAGTGGGGTGCAACAAGCATGTCACAATTTGAAATCTCTCTGGCTGACTGTGATGGCCCTGACACATTTGTCATACCTCTCAACCTCAAGAGCAAGAAATCTGGACAAAGCCATACACAGAAGTGGGACAAAGGCCCAACAATAAGGATAATTTTTAAATATTGCTCTAATAAACTTAGAAAGATAATAGAATAGGTCTTGCATTAGTATGAATTTTCTGAAGGGTATAAAATCTGAAACTCAAATGTCTGTCATTTTCTAACTTCAGTCTTTAGTGATTTGTCACTAATTTGCCAAAAAACACAATTTTATGAAAAATGGACAAAAATGTGATGCAAAAATATAAAATAGACACACAATACAGCTGCTACCTGTCAAAGAAGGGACACTTTAATATTAGTACTGCTACCTTGAGCAGCTGACAAAATATAAAAGAATCTACATGCATTTCAAATAATCTATAACTTTGATTATTACAGTTCTTTCTTAATTGTAAACCCTCCATGTTTTCTTCCAAAATTTCTATTTTGCGGAGGGATTATAAGGGGGAAGAGCAACATTTTGAGCCAAAAATTGGGGACAGTTGAGAGGTTGGCTATGCCTAATTCTATAAAGCAATTTATTTGCATGTACCTCTCAACCTGTTAATGCAGTAAATCTGAACAAGGCCAAATATATTGGGGGCACATATAAACAGTACTAAAAATTGCTCTTGTATAAATTGAGACAGTTGATAGAACAGCTCTTACTTTAACATGCATTTTTCTGAAGGTTATGAAGTCTGAAACTTATTGAGTGACTTCTGGCAAATCATTTAGGAATTAAAACTACAAATTTTATGAACAACAAACCAAAAATAAGAAGCAAAAATCTATTCATTCTTTGAAAATCTGGACAGTTGGGAGGTATAGTTCAGCTGGGCCTGTCTGAGTTTGCTGCCCTCCCCCCCCCTGACAAAATAATGGTTGAATGGAGCCTCTGCAGCCATTCCAATGAACCATTATACTTGGCTATTTCACTCCATTTACCATAAACACTAATGTGCATACTGCTTTACTTCTATGATGAGTTGGACTTCATTTGAAAGTTTTATTTTGTATTTTACAGCACAAACACTAATCTGTTAAACAAAGCAATGCAGTCTCACAATGAAAACTTAGCATTAAAACTTCTCTGCCCTTGAAACTCACATTCATTGAAACAGCATTGAAACCCACATTCAAAGAAAATACATTTTGCCAGTGGCAGATAAAGATTAATTTTGGGCTGTTTTCGAATCATAGGCTCCTTGCATATGAAACATACATGTGCTCTTTGATACACCTTCCTCATTGTACTAAAATTATATTCCTTGTACAATACAGTATACTTGTTACAGGGTGTTTTAAATTTGTTTTGAACATTTTTTCCAGTAAGCAATGAAACAAACCATATGCACCCATAATGGCAAAACTGCCCAGTTGAGAACATTTATCATAAAAAAGTCTACTCAGACTTCCACAGTCCACCATTATTAGTAAATATACACAATTCTACAGTCCACCATTATTAGTAAATATGCACAATTCCACAGTCCACCATTATCAGTAAATATGCACAATTCTACAGTCCACCTTTATCAGTAAATATGCACAATTCTACAGTCCATTATCAGTAAATGTGCACAATCTCAGTCTGAAGTCAGTCATTTAAATAATTCCACATTAAAGAAATCTGTAACTAATGAAGCGGTTGCTGCTAGCAATCACCTTTATATTTCATGGTTTCATCGAAAAATAAAGTGTCTGTTGCCCCTCAGGAATAAATTGCCTATATTACATTAAAAAAATGATAAGCTAGTAATAATATTGCAAGAGGAAATGGATGGCAAACTGATAACAAACTCATAGGTAGTATCTTCACCAAGGAGAACATTCTCAGTACGGCAGCATCCACCCCTTGTGGGAGTAGAACCCACAACCTTCTGCATCAAAAGCAAGTACACAACCTGTTGTGCTATAGTATTAACTTGGCAAAGCACTAAACTTCTATTCCCCTGCAGCTCTCAGTTCCTTGTAAAATCTACTCAATACTCAACTGCATCTCAACTTCGCATCTCAAGAAAACTGGAAAAAGCCAAAATGTATTGGGGGGGGTCAAAAGCCCCAAAACAGGGACACATTAAACATTGCTTGTATAATCTTGGAAAGTTGCTAGAATAAAATGTTGTGTTGCCACCATATATTTTACTGCCAAGGTCCCTGAGCAAAAACAGTCAGAGTAACATACCACTACGCCACATCAGCTGCTTTGTAAAAGAGAGGAAGACTGAAACTTAAATGGCTATCATTTAGTGAATTCAGTTCTCACCATAGCTGTCAACCTCTTAGTACAAAACACCTGGACAAACCCAGTAATGAGGGAATACAGCCCTCAAACATATTCAGTGAATTCAGTTCTTGCCATAGCTGTCAACCTTAGCACAAAAACCTGGACGAAGCCAATAATGGGGAATACAGTCCCAAAAATAGGGACAAATTTAAAATATTCATCTTATAAACTTAGAAAATTGCTAAAAAAAGTTGTGCTACTATGTATTCTGAAGAACATGAAGTTGGAAATTCAAATGCCGGTCAATTTTACTGCGGACAGAACAAAACAATTTTCAGCAGAGACGAGGGATTAAAACTGCAGACACGTCTTTGTAAAATGGCAGGACACCAGAGCAAATCCACACAAACACAGGAGGAGATGCAGACTCCACACAGAAGCCACCCCAACCAAGAATCAAACCAGAAAACCTATAGCTGTGAGGCAACAATACTACCACTGCACCATCAATTATGCAAGGAATTAAACATTCAGAAACCTGAAGTCTGAAATTCAAATGCCTGTCAATTTTACTGCGGACAGAACAAAAACAATTTTCAGCAGAGACGAGGGATTAATACTGCAGACTCGTCTTTGTAAAATGCCAGGTCACAATATCAAATCTACACAAATACAGGAGGAGATGCAGACAGAAGCCACCCCAACCAAGAATCAAACCAGAAAACCTATAGCTGTGAGGCAACAATACTATCACTGCACCATCAATTATGCAAGGAATTAAACATTCAGAAACCTGAAGTCTGAAATTCAAATGCCTGTCAATTTTACTGCGGACAGAACAAAACAATTTTCAGCAGAGACGAGGGATTAAAACTGCAGACACATCTTTGTAAAATGGCAGGGCACCAGAGCAAATCCACACAAACACAGGCAGGAGATGCAGACTCCACACAGAAGCCACCCCAACCAAGAATCAAACCAGAAAACCTATAACTGCGAGGCAACAATACTACCACCACACCATCAATTATGCAAGGAATTAAACATTCAGAAACCTGAAGTCTGAAATTCAAATGCCTGTCAATTTTACTGCGGACAGAACAAAACCAATTTTCAGCAGGGATTAAAACTGCAGACACATCTTTGTAAAATGGCAGGGCACCAGAGCAAATCCACACAAACACATGGAGGAGATGCAGACTCCACACAGAAGCCACCCCAACCAAGAATCAAACCAGAAAACCTATAGCTGTGAGGCAACAATACTACCACTGCACCATCAAATATGCAAGGAATTAAACATTCAGAAACCCTTAAGTCTGAAATTCAAATGCCTGTCAATTTTATTTAACATGTTTTAATCAGGACAGTCTGACTTGGAACAAATAAACAATTTTCAGCAGAGGCCCAGGAAGAAATAATGCAGACATGTCTTTGTAACATGGGAGGACACAAAAGCAAACCCACACAAACACAGGGAGAAGATACAGACCCCACAAAGAAGGAACCCCAGCCAAGAATCAAACCCAAGAACCTGCAGCTGTGAGGCAACAATGCTACTACTACACCATCAAATATCAAGCATTGCAACATTTACAAACCACAGATATTATGAGGAACAGATCAGATCGAATATGAGGCAAAAATCTGCAATTTTTTACAAATGGTGGTGGGTAGGGAACTCAAGTCTTTAACACCTGCATACAGGGTACAGGGTTCAAGCCTGAGGTATTCCCTACCACACCACCATAAGCACCTGGGGCATTTTCACACACACACACACACACACACACACACACACACACACACACACACACACACACACACACACACACACACACACACACACACACACACACACTCCAGTAAAGCACAAGCACCACACACACTCTCCAGTAAAGCACAAGCACCACACACACTCTCCAGTAAAGCACAAGCACCACACACACTCTCCAGTAAAGCACAAGCACCACACACACTCTCCAGTAAAGCACAAGCACCACACACACTCTCCAGTAAAGCACAAGCACCACACACACTCTCCAGTAAAGCACAAGCACCACACACACTCTCAAGTAAAGCACAAGCACCACACACACTCTCCAGTAAAGCACAAGCACCACACACACTCCAGTAAAGCACAAGCACCACACACACTCCAGTAAAGCACAAGCACCACACACACACTCCAGTAAAGCACAAGCACCACACACTCCAGTAAAGCACAAGCACCACACACTCCAGTAAAGCACAAGCACCACACACACACACTCCAGTAAAGCACAAGCACCACACACTCCAGTAAAGCACAAGCACCACACACACTCTCCAGTAAAGCACAAGCACCACACACACTCTCCAGTAAAGCACAAGCACCACACACACTCTCCAGTAAAGCACAAGCACCACACACACTCTCCAGTAAAGCACAAGCACCACACACACTCTCCAGTAAAGCACAAGCACCACACACACTCTCCAGTAAAGCACAAGCACCACACACACTCTCCAGTAAAGCACAAGAACCACACACACTCTCCAGTAAAGCACAAGCACCACACACACTCTCCAGTAAAGCACAAGCACCACACACACTCCAGTAAAGCACAAGCACCACACACACTCCAGTAAAGCACAAGCACCACACACACTCCAGTAAAGCACAAGCACCACACACACACTCCAGTAAAGCACAAGCACCACACACTCCAGTAAAGCACAAGCACCACACACTCCAGTAAAGCACAAGCACCACACACACACACTCCAGTAAAGCACAAGCACCACACACACACTCCAGTAAAGCACAAGCACCATACACACTCCAGTAAAGCACAAGCACCATACACACTCCAGTAAAGCACAAGCACCATACACACTCCAGTAAAGCACAAGCACCATACACACACAAACTCCAATAAAGCACAAGCACCATACACACACAAACTCCAGTAAAGCACAAGCACCATACACACACAAACTCCAGGAAAGCATAAGCACCATACACACACAAATAAACATTGTAAAATAAAGGTAAAAAGCACCATACACTTACCTGAATATATCCAGCTAACGTACATCCTTCCTGCGCAATACTCAAAGACCCGCGAGATCCCAAGGAAAGCCCGACGAGATCCCAATGCTCCTTCCCGAGTCCTGACTGCTGCTCTTGCAGTCCAGACGCGACCCATAATCCTAGCGAGTCTGTGCACTTTAAAAGTGCCTAGACGTCTCCTTGTGTCCCCCTATGGGGACTGCCTTGAGCATGCGCATAGACCGACAGTAGTTGGGACTACTGCGCATGCGCGAAATTTCAAAAAATATATTTTTTTATTTTTCTTTCTATTTTTTATTTTGAGGGGGCTGCAGTCCGGCAGCCCGATGCCACGAGCCGCCCCTGGCTTATATTTTAATTTACTGGTAAAGAAACAATTCAGATAACAAGGGAGTTTATGTCTTTAAACATCTGTATGCTTAATTATTCAATTATTCAATTGTATTTAATCAGTGGCTGAATTGTTGTATGCATAAAAGGATGGTCTTGCTGACTGTCTGGTATTCTGAAGAAGTCAATCCTAATATTTGACGAAAGCGCTTAACAAATTTTATGTACTGTATAATATTATGACATGTCCTTGTATTTCATCACTTGCTAAAGTAAGCAACTAGAAGGTGGGAGATTTGTACAGAAATCAATGTGACAGCAGAGAGTTATTTGACTTGTATGTGTCCATTAGCAAGCAGGCCTCAGGCCTCAAAGATTCACACATTGATACCTACCCGAAGTAATGATGATCACTGTATGCCTTCAGTTTATCACCATACATTTGTAATGGAAATCATAAGAGGGATAAGTTAGAAAGTAATGAGACACATAGCAGTTTCCAGCTTCACCACCTTCACAAGATCAAATAGGGAGGATGCAAAACATGGAGAGTAACAACAGGAACATATCCTTGATTGTGCCATAACAGTAGCTCAGCCTGGGTCCACTCCCATTGACAGAACATTATACCCTTGCATGTGCCATGACAGGAAGCTAACTTTGCTCCCCACATCCAAAACAGCAGTCTATGCTTGTTTGCGCCATCTAACCTTCCACTAATTTGATGGCAACTGCATATCATAGTGTTCCCAATTAATATCCTCACACATTGTAAGGTAAATGACATAGACTGGCTTACACACTGCATGTCTCTGAGCACTAGTCAGATAACTGATGAATGACCAAGAAACACAGAAAGGTAGGAGACTGTCGCTCATCCCTCTCTAACATAGATGACAAGCAGATGGGTTAGTTTGCTTAGATGCTTTATTACATAGAAACACATCAGAATGGATATCAGCATCATGAACTATAAACAAATTGATTAACAGACAGACGTTACATATATACATGCTTACATCTCAACAGCTTACTACAATATGGCAGTCAGGCTCACATGTGCTCAGCACTTTTACACTTGTGCAAACCCTTGCATAGCTTCTTAAAGGTGCATACTCACACACTGATCTACAGACACAGCTGTATATTTGCAAAGAATAATCATAGCAGGTTGTGTGATCACAAAGTGCACTACATCCAAGTATATTAAATAGAATGCATTTACAAATAACATATCATGCCTTGATATCAGTGTATATTGAGTTGCACTTGGTTGTATGAGGAATTACGTCATGCATTTGTGCCAGTGGGGGAAATATGGATAAGTCCCTACTCCTGTTTTCTGATGGTGCATTGCAGTGAAAGTTGGGATCCAGACCTATGTAGTCATATCTCGTGTCTACTAACATTTTCTACAGTGTACATCATAGATTGATTTTCCGCATTTCAAGTAATTCTCCTTTTTTATCTTTTTTTTCATTATTTTTTGGGTCTAGTGTTTGCATAATGCACTGCTTAGCACAAATGGCTTCTGCTATGTACATTTCATTTGTGTGTAGAGCAGCAGTGTACAAATTCAACAAATGGGTCATCCATGTTGCACACAGGACCCAGACAGCCACAAACATACACTGGATGCAGTCAATTAATACTACTGGCCATCAGACAAAGACATTTCCCATCAATATACTTGTTTTCCCTCCTTTCTAAGCTAGTATAGTCCAGTTTTCAGGTTAGTGTTGAATTCAGGGCTGTGTTACAAGTTTCTGTGTTTGCCCATACCTTACTTGGATAGAAGGAAGTGTCTCTGTTCACTGTGAGAGAGGGAGCTTTGAGCAACCTATCTGTCCCTGGAGGAGTGGTTTCAGCCCAGAAATTAGTAGTTTATTGGCCATTTTGGGATAATTTCTATCTCTTTCATTTACCTGCTATAAAACCCGCATTTGCAGGGTTTTTGTGCTAGTATGCAACTCAGCAAGCTCCTGCCTGGTGTCCTGCAGAGTTCTACAGCAGCAGAGAGACAAAAGAGAGACTTTGGAGTGATTAAGTATAATTTTTCTGCATTTTCTTGCTGTCTTTAGCTAATTCCGCCTAAAATGCCGATTTTCTAGAGTTTCTGTGATTTAAAAAGCTTGTTTCAGCTACATATTGTACTTATTTTACTGCCTGCACTTTAACAAAGTTGTTTTTGTGTTTAAATTACCTGTTTAACTGTTGTAGGTTACACAGTCAAGTGTGATAGCCATTTCTGTGCATTTAAAGTGTTTTTTTTTTATTGCAGATGCTTTATTTTCTGAAAAAAAAACAAAAAAACAAAAACAAAAATACTTGTTTTCCCACCTTTCTAAGCTAGTATAGTCCAGTTGTCAGGTTAGTGCTGAATTCAGGGCAGTGTTACAAATTTCTGTGTTTGCCCATACCTTACTTGGATAGAAGGAAGTTTCTCTGGTCACTGTGAGAGAGGGAGCTTTGAGCATCCTATCTGTCCCCAGAGGAGTTGTTTCTGCCCAGAAATTAGTAGTTTAATGGCCATTTTGGGCTAATTTCCATCTCTTTCATTTCCCTGCTATAAAACCCGCATTTGCTCGGTTTTGCGTGCCGGGCAGTGCCGGTTAGCTAGGGTATAACTATTCCCGGCTCCACAAAGTCTGCTCTTCAATTTTTCCCTGGGAACTAGACAAACTTTCAACTTAAGCACTCAAACCATTCACTTCTCATACCGGCACTTGCTCAAAACTCATAGCAAGCACTAATAAACCTTAGCACTAGACCCCCTCTATACTGTAGAGAAGGACAAGGCTCTCTATTCGACCTTACCAGCCAATCAGTAATACAGTTCACTGTACCTATCCAGGCATGTCCAAAGGGCAGTTTCAGGTGTACTCTCCAGTCCAACTGGTGAATCTGGGCATTTTGAGGCAATGTTACAATTGCCTCATGTACACAGACAACCCTCTCCTCCTTCCACCAAACACTTATACATGCGAGAGATGCAATTATACAGCCAAACTGGAGGCTAAGCTCTCTCAACCCAAGACTGGACCAGGCAGTCAAGAGGAGAAGGGAATTACCTGCATCACACCACCAGTCTCATATAGACCTATGAAACCAGCACCTGCAAAAAACACACATAAATGCATGAAAACATAATCGGAGGCTCTAAATAAAAATCTGCAGAAGCAACAGAGACCTCCAAAGCAGACATCCAAGCAACCTCCACCCCCCAACACAAACCATGAAACACATACTTCACAAAACCAGTGTGCCACACAATCACAGCCCTTAAGGCAAAATAACATACCCAACACACTAGTAATAGGTGACTCTATAGTCAGCCACACTGACATCCCACTCACTGGGCTGAACCAGGAGAAGGTTACTGTTAGCTGCCTGTCAGGTGCCAGGATCCACCACATAACACAAGCACTCAGGTCACTCCAGAACAAGTAGAAATATGACTCTGTCATTGTCCATGTTGGTGTGAATGACCTGAGCCATACCTTCCTGGACTACATGAAAAGAGATATGGAGGAGTTCTCTCATCATGTATCCCAGGCCGGAATGACCCTGACCCTGAGTAGCATCCTGCCCTCACCAAGAATAATACCATGGTACAGAGAAAAAATTATCAGTTTCAACAATTGGCTAAGCTTCTGGTGTCATTCAAAGGGGATCCAGTGTCTGTCAGCCTGGGATGACATGCTCAAAAAGCCATGCTGCTTCACTAGAGATGGCTTGCACCTGTCATCCTTAGGCTTTTGAATACTGGCCAAGGCTCTTGCCATCCCCATAGTGCCTTTTTTAGGCAAGGCTCAAAAGACACACCCACCACCGTAAATAGCGCAAGTAACAAAAAACTGAGGGTAAAGCTACTCAATGCCAGAAGTCTAAACCTCAAAATGCATGCACTCGAGTCACTCCTCAGTATGGAAAAAATCTATATATGTGCAGTAACAGAAACCTGGTTTAAGGCTCCAGAGAGCACCCCAGCACTACCAGGCTACAACTCATACCATACATTTCGACCACAAAACCCAGACTGAAATACAAAAGGTGGGGGAGGATCCATATCCATCAAGGATACTCACACCTCCAGGTTAGTGGCACAGCACGATGCTTCAGAGATCATCCACATGCAACTAACAATGGGCAAAACTGATATTCAAATTATAGCTTGCTACAGATCACCCACCATGTCCCAGGACCCCCACTCTGCATTTCTAGAAACACTGGGAAACATAAAGGTCCTACCAAACACCCTGATATTGGGTGATTTCAATTACCCAAACATTAACTGGGAGAAATACTCAAGTAAAAACTCTCTTGCCCAACATTTCCTAGAATTTATAAACTCAAACACCCTGGATCAACTGGTCAACACCACCACCAGAGGTGACAGCATATTGGACCTGGTCATCACCAACATGAGCAACCGGTGTTCCACACCGGAGGTCAATCCCTCGATGGTTAGATCTGACCATAAACTAATCATTCTGGATATCCACATTCCACCACCACCCCCGGTCAAAGAAACCACCATGAAAAACTTTTTAAAAGCAAACTTCACATTACTTAAGACAGAGGTGGGAAGTTTCAAAGCCCCCATGCTAAAGGATAACACTGTAAAAACTTCAAAATCCTTTACTAATGCACTCTATGGGCACCTACAAGAATGCATGGATTGTGCTATCCCAAACAAAACCAAGACGCACTCCTCCAAGAAAAGGAAACCAGTCTGGTGGACCCCTGCCATAAACAAGCTATATAATAGAAGGAGGAAACTAGTACAGAAAAGAGTAAAAACCCAAGAAGGGAAGACATCCCTGATCAGTATCAGCAAGAAACTACGTTCCCTCATAAAATCATCCAAGGCTAGCTTTGAAAGAAAAATTGCCATGGGCTCCAAAGATAACCACAAGGCATTCTTTAGCTATGTCAAGAATCTAAGTGGCAATTCTCAGAGATCTGCTTGGAGTTAGTGCAGAATGGCACAAAATACACTGAACCGACTGATATAGCCAACATCCTGGCAGACAGGTTCAGTGCAAACTTCACCCCCCT
Organism: Protopterus annectens; assembly: GCF_019279795.1. NCBI lineage: Eukaryota > Metazoa > Chordata > Ceratodontiformes > Protopteridae > Protopterus > Protopterus annectens. The sequence goes on along the minus strand of NC_056728.1, from coordinate 847,639,774 downwards.
TTCACCCCCAAAAGGGCCCATAACTATACCAGAAGAATGTAGTGCCCCTGAAATCACAGACACTCAGGTTAAAACAGCCCTCTCCAAAGCCAAAAATACAGCATTAATGGGACCGGATGGTGTCCCAGGCTGCGTCCTACATGAGCTCAAAGATGAACTAACCCCTTACCTAAACACACTGTTTAAACTCAGCCTCTCCACAGGCTACTTGCCCAAAGAGTGATGCACAGCAACAGTTATTCCACTCCACAAAGGTGGTGCCACAACAGACCCCGGGAATTATCACCCTATAAGCCTGACTAGCTTGGTCTGCAAAGCTATGGAGCGCATCATCATGGATCTCATTAACAGAGACATTGGAAACCTCCAAACACTGGACCCTACCCAGTTTGGCTTTGTTAAGGGCAAATCATGCCTCCTAAACCTGGTGGACTTCTTTAAGACAGTTACCAAGGCTATAGACAAGGGAAAGGTGGTCCACACAGCCTACCTAGACCTTGCAAAGGCCTTTGACACCATTCCCCACTCAGGTATTATAGACAAGCTCACCAGCCTAAAAATAAACCCCTACATCACGAGATGGGTTGCCAACTGGCTCATGGACAGAACCCACATGGTAAGAGTTGTGGGAGCTAGGTCTGACTCTAAACCGGTTGCAAGTGGCATTCCTCAGGGCTCAGTCCTAGGACCCCTCCTGTTCAGCATATACTTCTCAGAGGTACAGGCAAGCACAGGAGGACTATGGCTGACCAAGTTCACAGACGACTGCAAACTAGGGGCTATAATTGACTCTCCGGCTGATACAGACATCCTCCAAAAGGGTCTCACTGAGACAGATACCTGGTGTCAAAACCATGGCCTCAAACTAAATGCCAAAAAGTGCATAGTCATCCCCTTTGGAAAAAACAAAGTACCCACAAACTACCATATAGGTGGTAGCCCCCTAAATATGAAAGATGTAATAAGGGATCTGGGGACCCAAGTAGATAGTAACCTCTCTTTTGATAATCACATTGCCAAAATGGTTAGAAAATCCTTCTATGTGGCCCACCTAATCACAAAAGGGTTTGTATCCAGATCGAATGAGGTCATTGGGCCCCTCTATGCATCACTCATCAGAACCGTCATAGAGTACAATGCCCCATTTGGGATGTACCTTACAAGACACCTGCAACAACTGGAAAGACCACAGAAGTACCTCACCAAGAGGATCACTGGCCTCAAGCAGATGACTTATGCAGCTTGACTGAAGAAACTCAAGATGTACTCGGTTGCATACTGCCTACTCAGAGGTGATCTCTGCCTGACATACAAGGTCATGTCCAACCCAGAATTGTGGGCATGCTCCATCTAAAGAAAACCATATCCCCTCGAGCCACACGCTCCAGGGATCTAAACCTCACCACAACAATAAATAGGACGTGCTGGAGGGATAGATTCCTGTCCCAGAGACTTCCCATGCTCTGGAACAAGATTCAAATCTACATTAGGCAGAGGTCCTCACTAACCCTCTTCAAGAGAAACCTTGACGAGTGGATGGGAAACAGAAAGTTTACTCCAGGGATCACTTCAATGGCTCTGCTGGACAGAGCCACAGGGAACTAATCTAAGGGGGCGGCGAAAGCCAACACATTCCGGCTAGGCTTATAAATGCCTTTGGGCAGATATCCTAGTACCTACCTATGAACCTAAGCACTCACTCTCACACAATGTGATTGTGCAATGGTAAACACTGTTCAACACTTTCAAATGTTGCAAAACCAGAAAGTGCACACTTGTAGTAAGCGAGATACCTGCAATTGGTGTGGAAACATCATTCTACATTGGTCTTGATCTGTGATAAGCATGGCAGGCATTCCTGGAGAGCTTTTAAGATTCCATGCTCAAAAATGGGGTGCCTAGGAGTCCAAAGTGCTTGCTGGACACCTAGTGAATGAACATGGGCCCAGGCTTTTGCAGAGGGACAATTGTGGCTTGGATTACAAGGCAGATGAATGGAATAGTCTGGCCCAGGCTCTGAACTGTGCTACCGGTATCCTCTGCACCAGTGAACAATGTAGGAATCACTTCAGAGACCTCAGGATGAAGAAGAGGGATACCCTTGACTACTGGATCGAGGAATGTAGGACTGGGGGCACCCCACAAATGTGTATATATTACTTACAGACACTACTTGTAAGAGTTAAAAGTTGGGTATTTTCAGGTTTGGTATGCTTAATGGTATTTTCTTCTGTTTTTTTCCATAGACATCACAGAATCAGAACTGAATGTGTGAACCCATGCCACTAGATTGGAACAGATGAGAGATGCATGTGGTATGTATGTATCCCAGCAGTAGGGTTATTTTAACATTAAGAGTTAGAATGCATTTATTGGTTAATTATACAGCTGTGTCAAAGTGAGCATTCATTTCTCAACTGTAGTAGGAAAGTATGCATGCATTACTCTGGAGGCCAAAACAACAGTTCAATATTACAAAGGAGTCATAGGCTGTGCCTTTAAAATCCACATTTCCCAAATATACAATACTGTTAAGTTTTCATTGATATTGAAATGTAACATCAGAGCTCTGAAGCAGTGTCACCACTCGTCTGCTGTAAACTGTAATCAGTATAAATGGAACACGCATATATTTATTTTATTTTATTTTATTTATTTATTTTAAAATTGTTGACTGGGAGTATCTGACTGAGCTCAAGCCCTTTTTCAGCGGAAGCCCAGGGAGAAAAGCTCCAAAATGTGTAGAAACATTTACATAACAATACAGATACACAAGAAGTTATAAATTGTATACAGTTGTTGATAGAAATTAAAAAAAGAAATATCATAAACAAAAGGATGATCAACAGTTAAGGTATAGTAAGTAATATTTTATAGTTTAAATAAGTTAGCTTATCTAAGGTTCGGTAAGCAGAGTGTAGCAATAGCTTAGGAGGTTACATAGAACGTTTGCTAATCTAAGGTTCAGTAGGCTGAGTATGAGAAAGGCTTAGGAAGTTACATAGAAAACATAGGATGTAAGTTGTTCATGCTAAGTATTGTGAAATTAAGTTAGAGAGTACTGTGTAGGAAAGTGGTGGTCAGGGAGGGTGCATACAATGGCAGATCCAGTGTTTTCTAAAGTAGTCTTTTTGTGGCTAACTTGAATTGTTTGGAGTGGGTTAGGTTCCTTATTTCTAGTGGGAGTTTGTTCCATTCAATACAGGGGAGGTAGCTATGTAAGTTGCACCCTGTCTTGTATTTTTGGTTTGTGAATATTTAATAGGTCTTGGGTTGTGCTTCGGAGATGTCTGGTAGGGGAATATGGGAGAAGAGGGGAGATAGACCTGGGCAGAAATCTGTCTGATATAGAATGGAGTGTATGGTTTGGAGCTGGGATTGTAGTAGCATATGAGGTAGTTCAAGCCATTTCAAATATTTTAAAGACAGACAGTGGTGGGATTTGTATGTTTGTTGAGTTGCAAATCTAGCTATCTTGTGATAGGTTGATTCTAATTTGGTAAGTAGGGTGGAGTTCAAATTTGTGAGTATTTGTGAACAATATGTTAGTCAGCATAGGAGGTAGGCATGAGTAAGAGAGATTCTAGCTTCAGCAATGAGGTATTTGTTATTCCTATAGAAGAGACCTAGCTTTTAGTGGGTTTTTTTATCCAATTGTTAATGTGTAGATCAAATTTTAGTTGGTCATCAATGGTAACGCCAAGTAATTTTGTGTTAGTTTCAACTTCTATATCAGTATTATTTAGGGATGTTATGGAGAAGGAAGATTTGGTTTGGTTTGCAGATTTAGGCAGGAAGAGTAGCAATTTTGTTTTTTTAGGATTGAGGATGAGTTGGTTATTAGTCAGCCATGTATTTACAGAGTTAAAGAATGTTTGGGTAGTTGATAGGATTTCAGAGGTGACCACACCTTTCGGCCGCCAAACCTGGACCGAAACACTAAAGGTGGAGGCGTGTCCATATTCATTAAGGATATCCACACCTCCAAGCTAGTTGCTCAGCATAATGCATCCAAGATTATCCAAGTTCAACTAATGCTGGGCAAAACCACAATCTAGATTGTAGCTTGCTACAGACACCCCACCATGCCCCAGGATTCCCACTCCTCTTTTCTTGATACACTGGAAAATATTAAGGTACAACCCAACACTCTAATAATGGGTGATTTCAACTACCCTACCATTAACTGGGAAAACTACTCATGTACCAACTCTTTTGCTCAACGTTTTCTGGAAATCATCAATTACAACACCTTGGATCAACTTATCCACACCCCCATCAGGGGCAGCAATATCCTAGACCTGGTCATCACCAACATGGGTGACTCGTGTTCCATACCAGAGGTCAGATCCTCGTTGGTCAGATCCGACCACAAGCTAATCACCCTAGACATCCACATCCCGTTCCCACCCCCCATTAGGAAAACAACCATAAAAAATTTCTCCAAAGCCAACTTCACGCTTCTTAAGACAGAAGTGGCAAACTTCACGACACCCATGCAGATGGACAATAGAGGTACGGCTGCTGAATCCTACACAAATACACTTTATAAGCACTTACACGAGTGCATGGATCATGCTATCCCTAACAGAACCAAGATGCCATCCTCCAAAAAAATGAAGCCACTCTGCTGGTCTTCTGCCATAAACAAACTCTACAACAGAAGAAAGAAGCTGCATCAAAAACGAGTAAAATCCCACGATTGGAGGAAATCCCTGGTCAGCCTCAGTAAGAAGCTGAGATTCCTCATAAAATCCTCCAAAGCTAGTTATGAAAACAAAATCGCCACTGATTCTAAAGGCAACAACAAAGCATTCTATAGCTATGTCAAGAATCTCAATGGCAACACTCAGATCTGCTCTGAGTTACAGCACAATGACACTAAATATACAGAACCAACTGATATTGCCAACATCCTGGCAGATAGGGTCAGTGCTAACTTTGTCCCCCTCTCACCCCCTAAATGGCCCATCTTTATACAGGAAGAATGCAAAGTTCCTGTAATCATGGCTGCACAGGTAAAAACCTCACGCTCCACAGCATCCATGGGACCTGACAACTTCCCTGGCTGCCTTCTACATGAACTACAGAATGAACTGGCACCCCACCTAAGTACCATGTACAATCATAGCCTCACCTCAGGATTTACGCCCATTGAATGGCACACCGTGACAGTTATCCCACTTCACAAAGGGGGGGGGCACAGCAGACCGTGGGAACTACCACCCCATTAGCCTGACGAGCCTGGTCTGCAAGGCCATGTAACATATCATCATGAAACTCATAAACAAAGACATTGGAGAGCTCCAAACTCTGGACCCCACACAGTTCGTGTTTGTAAAAGGCAGATCATGTCTCCTAAACCTGATAGACTTCTTTGAAGTAGTCACCAAAGCCATATATGAGGGTAAGGTAGTTCACACAGCCTATCTAGATCTCACCAAGGCATTCAACACCATCCCCACTCTGGAATTATAGATAAACTTCACTAAACTAGGTATAAATCCCTATGTCACAAGATGGGTTGCCAAATGGCTTACTGACAGAATCCACACTGTGAAAGTAGCAGACTCCAAATCAGACGTCAGACCAGTGACAAGTGGAGTACCACAGGGTTCAGTCCTGGGTCCTCTCCTGTTTGGTATCTACTTCACTGATATACAGGCTAACACAGAAGGCCTTTGGATAACTAAATTTGCAGATGACTGCAAACTAGGAGTCATAATCAAAACTCCTAATGATTTGGACATCCTACAAAAGAGCCTCATGGAGACAGATGCCTGGTGTCAAATCCATGGTCTCAAGCTCAATGCCAAAAAGTGCATTGTCATCCCCTTTGGTAAAAACTCTGTACCCATGAACTACCACATAGGCGGTAGTCTACTTAGCTCCGAAAGTGTAATAAGAGACCTTGGGACACAGGTGGACAGTAGTCTTTCCTTTGATAATCACATCACCACAGTGGTCAAGAAATCCTTCTATGTGGCACACCTCATCACAAAAGGTTTCTCATCCAGAAAAAAAGAGGTCATTGTTCCCCTCTACTTATCACTCATTAGACCCATTATAGAGTACAATGCCCCTTTTGGTATGTACCTCACAAGACATCTACAACAACTGGAAAGGCCACAGAAATACCTCATAAAGAGGATTACTGGCCTCAAACAGATGCCCTACGCAGACCATCTCAAAAAACTCCAGCTTTACTCCATCGCATATCGCCTACTCAGAGGCGATCTCTGCCTAACATACAAAGCTATGTCAAACCCAGAGCTGTTGGACATACTCCACTTAAAGAAATCCCAAATCCTCCGAGCTACACGTTCTAGGACCTAAACCTTGTCACCACAATAAACAGAACATGCTGGAGGGATAGATTTCTGGCCCAGAGACGTCCCATACTCTGGAAAAAACTACCTATCTATGTCAAACAAAGCTCCTTAATAGCACTCTTGAAGAAAAATCTTGATGATTGGATGGGTAATAGGAAATTCACCCCAGGGATCACTTCTGTGGCTCTGCTCAACAGGGGTACAGGAAAATAATTTTCTTGAGTGGCAAAAGCCAGGGTACCTTTTTGGCTAGGCTTTTATAGGCCCTAGGGCCAATAGCCTAGTACCTACCTATGAACCTACCTATGAACCTATGACTGTGGAGTTATCAGCATATTGTACAATGGTAGACTGAGGACAAGAGGTATGGAGTGTGTTAGTGAAGATATTAAAAAGCAGAGGCCCAAAAATGGATCCTTGGGGAACACCCATTCTTACTGAAAGGGAATAGATAGTGCAGAGTCCCATCTCACTGATTGCTGCCTCTCAGTGAGATAGCTAGAGAACCATGCAACTGCATCAGGGGAGAAGTTTAGATTTGTAAGTTTGTTAAGTAGCAGAGAGTGGGGCACGGTGTCAAAAGCCTTTGAGAAGTCAAGGAATAGGCAGGATATGAGTTTATGATCATCTTTGGCTAAAGTTATAGTGTTGAGAAAGGATAGTAGAGCTGTGGTTGTACTATGCCTAGGACGGAAGCTATGTTGTGTAAGAATGAGCAGTTTTTCCTGTATGAGATAATGCACAACTTGTTTGTGTATACATTTCTCGCGGACTTTAGTGAGAGGGGAGAGGATAGCGATAGGTCTTAAATTAGAGATTTCTGTGGAGTTGCCTCCTTTATGAATAGGAAGAGTGTAAAACTGTTTCCAGAAAGATGGAACTTTAGACTCAGAGATTGAGCGATTAATTAAGATAGATACAGGCATAGCAAGGGAGTGTACAGCAGTCTGGAGAAAATAGGAAGGGATATTGTCTGCAGATACAAAGTAAGGTTTGAGGTTAGAGAGTAGAGTTTTGTTATAGTTAGCCTTAGAAAGAAGGAGTTAACTGAGTTTGTGATTGAGGGGGGTACAGGGAGGTTATAAGTGTAGCTGTTTGAGGGGTTGGGGTTAAATAGGTTTGAAACTGATTTGATAAAGTAGGTGTTGAAAGTATTGGCAGTCTCTCCTCCAGGTGACCTGTCAGGACATGGATTTGGTGAAGTCGGGTTGCTAGGATGTAGTATCTGGTTAATAGCATTCCAGAATTTTTTTGCATCAGATTTTAATGTTTTAGGAGGATTATAGTAGAAATCTTTTTTGTATTTGTCGATGAGCTTTTTTGTTGTTTGATATCCTTGATATGTGCAATGTATGCACACATCAAGGATTGCTTACTGCAATCTGTAGTATATTGTGCATCTTTTAGGAGCTGAGTAGTCAACAGTAAACAAGGTATTTGTTAGGAGTTGGTAGTCTTAAAAGCAAAGGTAACAAAATACAGTCAAATAATTGCATCAATGCTTTCTATGTCACATATGAAGTTACTAATGTTCTCCCTTTCTTCTCTCATCTCAACCCTATTCTCTTTATTTATTTATTTTTTTTCTTTTGTTTAATTTTTAAAAAATGTTTTAACCCCACAGTACAGTGGGGTAGGCCTAGTCCATGGGATCCCCCTGCACCCACTTCACCAGCTATAGCACCACTGCCCAACACATTTGCTGCGCAACTTGATAGCACCCCCTCTGCTTCCCCTGCACTACCTCGCCCCTCAGGTAGTTCTGCCCTGCAGGATAGGCCAGTGGTTCCTTTCAGGAACAGTGCAGAAGTGCTCAGTTTATCACCTGTGATGAACTGCCAGGGATGGTGCATAGGATTGTGCACTGCACAGCTGATGCTCTCCATCATTGTATTAAATAACACAAGGAGACACAGATGTCAGACACTGCAGCCACTGGTGCAGTGAGGTGACAGTGATGACAGTCCAGTTGATGAGAAGTTGATTCTCACTGTCACCCAACATGACATCCAAGGGTTTGCGATGTCCCCACCCTCACCCCAACCATGGTGTTCACCCACCTCTTGTGTCCTTTACTATCCCTGTCTCTTGTCCTGTTTGTCTTGTCTGTCTGCAATTGCTTCCTCACCTCCCCAACTTACCTTACACAGACACGCCTACAGCCCTTCCCCAATATTCCTCTCTCTCCATAAAAAAATAAGATGGGCCTTTTCAAACAAAAAAAAATCATTACATACATAGCTCTCCATTTCACAAATGCATATTCATGACACACTTGATTCAGTCCATTTCCCTATACAACAGATTGTGCTGTGATCATCCCACTCTCTGGAGGTGACAATCCAAATTCAGCAAAATTTGTGCATATATGTTCATGTTTTATACTTGAAGAAATGGATAGTTATGGTTCTTTCCTACATTCTTCCTGCACATTCCTGCCTTCTTTTCACTTTGTTCTTCCCTCTGCTTACTCCCCATTTCACCACTTTCTTGTCTTTCCCATTTCTTTTCTTTAAAGCATAATTGTGAGCTGGTGTGCATCACGCACTAATGCATAGCTATAGCAAAACCATTTATAAGTATTATGTAGTTGTACTGGAAAGTACAAAGAAAAATCTTTCCTAAACTATATCAGTTGTTATTGAATGTATTAAATACATCTGCTAGCTAAATGACTCTGTGGCAGCAAGTGTTAATACATTGATGTTGGAGGCAGATGGTACTGGGTTTGAATATGGGTGGAAGTAGTAATTTTACAAGTGTGCATGATACTTCAAATATATCTACTTATATTGCTGCCATTTACCATTGTTTCCTGGTTGGTGTGCAGTGAGCACTATTGTGCAATAATTCTTTAAAGAAAAAAAAATTGAGAAGACAGGAAAGTGGTGAAATGGGAAGCAAGCAGTGGAAAGAACAAAGTGAAAGAGGGAATGAATGTGCAGGAAGGATGTAGGAAAGACCCATAGCTATTTGTTTCTTCAAGGATAGAACATGAACATATATGTACATATTTAGCTGAATTTGGACGGTCACCTCTGGGGAGGGGGGTGACCACAACACAATCTGTTGTATAGGGAATTGGATCGAATTATGTGTCATGAAGACACATGTGCAATATGGAGAGCTATGTATCGAACAATTTTCTTTTGTGGGACAGGTGTCCATTTTTTTTTTGAGAGAGAAAGAGAGGAATGTTGAAAAAGGACTGTAGGAATGTTTGGGTGAGGTAAGTTGAGCAGGTGAGGAAGCAACTGCAGACAGAAAAGACAAACAAGACAAGAGACAGGGATGAAGGACATGTGAGGTGGGTGAACACCATGGTTGGGGAGAGGGTGGGAAATCCAGGTCCCATGCACAACGAGGTGGTTGACAGTGAGAATCTAGTCCTCACCCAGTGGACTGTCATCACTGTCACCTCACTGCACAGCTGGCAGCAGTGCCAGACATCTGCATCTTCTACAAGTGCTCTGCATAAGGGTGGAGAACAGCAACTCTGTCTGGTGTAGGCATGTGCCCACAGTGCGGCGCACAATCCTATACACCATCCCTGGCAGTTCCTGTCATGTGATAAACTCAACACCTCAGCCACTGCTCCCAGAGGGAGCCACAGGCCTAGGCAGAACTACCTGAGGGCCAGGTAGTGGAGGGGTGGCAAAAGGGGTGCAACCAGGTTGTGCACCAGACATGCTGGGCAGCAGTGCTGTAGCTGGTGGAGTGGAGGCAGTTCGATCCCATGGGACAGGCCTACCCTGCTGTGCTGTGGGAAAAACAAAAAAATTTAAAAAGAGAGAGAGAGAGCAAGAGAGAGAGGGAGAGAGAGAAGGGTTAGGGTGAGGGAAAAAAAGGGAGAACGTTAGTAACTTCATATGTGACATACAAAGCATTGATAGAATTATTTTACTCTATTCTCATAGCTTTACTTTTAACACTACAAACTCCTAACAAGTATTTTCCTTACTTTTAAGACTATCCAGTTCATAACCGAGGTACACTATAATACAGATTGCACCAGTCCTTGATGTGTGCATATATTGCACATATGCATGTTCAAATTATACTGATTACAGTTTACAGAAGGCCCTTTGTGCCACTGGTTTGGAGGTATGAAGTTACATTCCAACAATGATGAAAACTTAACAGCATTGTATATTTGGGAAATGTGTTTTTTGAACCCAAAACCAATGAATACTCTCAACCACTGTACTGTTTTTTTGTCCTACAGACTACTGCATGCATACTTTCCTTTCACAATTTAGAGATGCATGCTCACTGTTATTTGAGAATACGGCACCATTGCTTTGTGCTACAGACTAAGGCGTGCATAGTTTCTTTTACAGTTGGGATATGCATGCTTAATTTGATAGAACTATATTAAATACCACCTAAGGGTCTTTAACTTTTAATGCTTTTAAATTACTTTACAAATTATTATTATTATTATTATTATTATTATTATTATTATTATTATTATTATTATTATTACAATACTATTTAGACAGTACAGTTATGATGCATACATACCATGAGCTTCTTGCATCCTTACCAAACATGTGGCATGGGACCTAATATTCGAGGCTCACTCTACAGCAGCTGTGGAAAAGAAAAACAGTACAGAACACCATTATGAATACCAGTCTTGACTATATCCAGCTTTTCATTCTTAGAACTACTCACTGAAATTGATACTTAAACATCTGTGGGGGGTCCCCTGCACTAAATTCCCAGATCTAATGGTTGAGGGTATTCCGCTTCCTCCTTCTGTGGTCATCAAAGTAATGTCTGCATTGCTCACCAGTGTGGGGGATACCTGTAGTATTGTTTAAAGCCATGGCAATACTATTCCAGGTTTCAGACTTGTATTCTGAGCCTGAATAGTTCTGATGCAGCAACCAGGGCCCATGCTCTTTAACAAGGACTCCAACAAAACCTTTAGACTCCTGGACACCCCACCTCTGCCCCCAAAAGCACACACCCTCACCAGCAACTTCTGGCATGCCTGCCATAGCTCAAGCTCAATGTATAATGAGCATTTCCTGCCAGATGCATTTTATATGCTGTTTTCCCACCTATTGTACATGTCATGCTTGATGAGAGTGCACATATTTTGGTTTTGCAGCATTTGAAAATGTTATGCACTGCTTACCATCATGCAAACATGGTAGGCGAGAGTGTATACCTGTGGGCACTGTGTTTGTGTGATGTTAAGCATTGTGCAACAGTGGCAAGCATTGCAGTTTCAAGATTATTAGGTATTAAAGTACTTGTGTAAATGTGCTAGTCAAATGAACCATGTCTACAGTTCTCCTAAGGAGACTGAGAAAACAGTTTTGTATGTTGCACTTCATTGATACAATCTGTAATCTCACTACAGTAATACAAAATTTGCACACCCTGTACTAGAATCCTGGACCATGTGCACGTCACTCCTACACTTAGCACCTGCTGCCACAGGATTAATGACATTATATGTCTTATCTTATTAGATATTGTAAGGTCATTGTAGCACAATGCCTCTTACTGTGTTTGCGCGATAGCCAATATTATTAACTGAATGCATCAAGTTTATGTCTGTGGCTGTCAGGGTCCTGTCTACAACCTGAGTGGTCTATTCCCCCAGTTTGCGCACTGCTGCACTTCATGCAAACCAGGTGAGCACAGGTAAACATGTTTATGCCAAACAGCGCATAGTGCAAACCCCTGCCAAACAGAAAAGAAAAATAAAATAAATGGGAGATTGTCCAGATTTTTGCAGAATGTCCAGATGTCTGCATCATATTTTTGGGTGGTTCCTTGTAAAATGTGTGGTTTACTGGGAAATCACTGAAGATTGAAATCAATACCGAATGACATACCTTTCAGTTTCTTATTTCATATCCTTCTAAACATGCATTCTAACACAAATACTATTATTCTACCTACTTTCTATTTTTATCAGACCAATGTAATAAATCTGTCTCTACTTTTGGCCCTGTGTCCCCTCATTTAGTCTTTGTCCAGATTTCCTGGACTGAAAGGTTGGGTGGTATGATCCACATTCTCAGTCTACAAGTTTCTTGGCTAACAACACTGGTGTGAGCCACAAAACCTTGCTTATGTGCGCCATGCATCATTAATATTCATGGCGCAATACTATATGATGCCATGCAATGAGCATTATCATGTATGGAAAAACACTCTGTGTAGGTTCTGAGCAGAACCTACATGGAGTTTATTGAATATCGCAGATGATTTCAGTAATAAAAGCAGTAAAAATAAAGAAATGTATATTACCTTAGAAGAGACAGAAAATATATCCCTAAAATGTAAAACATAACCTCCTGAAGAAAAAGAGTTCATAAATTCCACAAACAGAAAATGAAGCAGTGTAGAAAGAGAATAGGGAGTGAAAAACATGAAGCATAATGACCCTACAGCAAAAGAAAATAGTCTTTCTTACCTAAGTGTGAAATTATGTATGCAGACACACACACACACACACACACACACACACACACACACACACACACACACACACTCACACACACACGTGCACACACACACACTCACATGCGCAGTATAAACACTTTGCCAGGCATTATTTGACCTAACAGGAAAATCTGAAGACATGGTAAGCATAGGGTAAAATGCTCTATGTTTTCAAATGCATATTAAAACAGAAATAAAACACAAAAAACTACCATACAAATAAATACAGTCAACAGGAAAGCAATGAGCTAAACAACTTAAGAAAAATTATAGGGATGAGGGGCATTAATAGATATATGTCTTTCAGTTCTTGGGAGTAGCCACCAAAATAATTACTATTGTGAATATTTGTATGCTATAACAACCATATCCTCAGCTAAATTATGTTTAAAAAGAATGCAAGGGGAGCCTTACTAGTTGCATATATGTGTATTTCAAATCTTGGAGTTTACACCAAATTTATTACTCTTGTGAATATTTTGCAGCTATATTACTTGTAAAGCAGCATACATTTTATGAAGTATTGTGCTGCTAATATGTAAACCTTGCCATCTGAACTTATTCACCTGCCAGACCATAGCTGAAGTGATATAAGGTGAAAACACCTGTTTGTTAACTGCGCTGTTCAATATCACATAATAACCACAGAAAGTTCCCCTTAATTGATTATCCTGAAAATTTCAAACTTAAATTCCACACAGTTAAAACTATAACCAGGCACAACTATCAATTAATTAAAATTTCTGGAGGAACTATTTTACATTAAAACACACTGTAAAACATATAATTATCATAACTACTAAATGTAAAATTCAGTTAAAAAATGCAGATGCTAAGTGTTGTAAGGTACTTGGTGGTTGCATGGAACACAAACTACATACCCAGGGGTTATAAGGTGCTCACTCTTTGGCATCATGCCTCAAAACATCCTTGGGCATATGGGTATGGCTGTACCATACACAACCCCTTGTGTCTTATTGTATAGTTAAAGTTCCAGTAACCCTCAGCAGCACTATGTGCAAACAGAAATGATACATTATCTGGCAACAGTATTATCTTTGCCACACAGACATTAAATGTTACACCAAAATTATTTGCCAGTTGCTCTCTGCATAAAATATGGTAGATGACATATATAGTCATGTGGCAAAAAAAAAAAAACAGGATTTTAAGGAGAAATGAGGAAAATTAGTTTTATAAAACAAAAAACACTTGCTCAGGGAATTAGAGTAATTTCTAGGGAGCTTAAGACCATTGCCAGAGTGATGTAGGAACAACAGCTCCAAAGGACAGAAGAAATGTAATGGAATGAAGAAATGTATATGAAAAATAGGCAATGACCATAAGCTGAGCAAGAAAAATCAAAGCTGAAAGGTATATACACCCGCTCACTGTGACTGCCTAGCATATATAGCAAATAGGGCAATTACCACAGCTGTGAGAAAATATGACTGATGGCTGTGGCCACAGTGAGAAAGACCATATTATCAGATCATTAATATGTCTTTGAATCACACTTTAGGTAAAAACACTTTTAGATCTGACTGTACTAGTGTTCTCCCTAGCAGCTCATGCATCATGCTAGCCCTATACTCTCACATACAAACATTCACACATCCATGTGAAAGTAAACACACACTTGCACATGCACACACACATTCATTAACAAACACACACCCATAGTTGATTGCACACAATCTTTAACCTACATGCATGCTCCAATATACATCCAAACTTTTGATTCCCCACCTAATCCCCCAGTGTAGCCCCCAAGGCAGGCACACACTCGCGCACACACACACACACACACACACACACACACACACACACACACACACACACACACACACACACACACACACACACACACACACACACACACACACACACACACACACAAACACATTCAAGCAGCTTCATTCATAGCCCTACAGACATCCATATGCATACATGTGTACTAACACCCCACACCCTTACATTTTCATAGAACTTGCCTGTACCATGACAGCTTCAATAGGAAAGAATGGAGGATTGACATCTGCTAATGGCATTTGCTTTTTCCTCCAAAAATGAACATTTACACAGCTAAATGACTCTGGAGCCCTTGACATTTCTGGGGAAAAGGACATGACTAATTAACATTATTCATCCCCTGGACTGCTGTTTAAGCATGCAGCTCTGCCAGTGAGACTGCTGCTGTCTACACTACACCTCAGCTGAATGGTGGTGTAAGAGCCGGAAAGGCTTAACATGATGGGACACTGGCTATGTTATGGCTTTCCTCCCTCATAGCAAGCCTTTCTGAATTCCATTGTAGGCATGCCTTTGAGGTTTTGAACCCCAAAGAGAAGAATAACATTGACTGATACAACACTGAATTACAATCTACAAAAATAATAATAAAAAGTAATAAGAAACTGATCAAGCTGTTATAAGCCATGGAAAATGTCATTTTACCATATTATTATTGATTCATTACTTACTCATTTATTTGTAAATTCAGAGAATGGACTGGTCAGAAGTCCCTTATCTGCCAAGACCTGAGTCATATGGCTCTAGTAACCTAAACTGGAAATGACTCACAAAGTTAACATCAAAGCATTGGACACTAGATACTCATGTTATAATAAGGACATTGTACCCATCATGCAATAAATAACTATTTTTTATTTTTTTATCCTTGGCATAATAAAGAGTCCACTGTGAAGACAATATTAAAACAAATTTATATATTAAAACACTTATTTATCGGTCACAGAATCTGTGTAAATAGATGTCTGATATAAAGCTTGGGAAAATAGAAAAATGTAAGTAAAATGGTAAACTCTGAAGTTCAGTGACTTGCAGTTATATATGTCTTACCACAGACCCTGGGTAATGCTGGTCCTTGAGCCAGGATAGCTTAAATTATAAGACCATGGAACCTACAGTGTTTGACCTCAAACTATTTTGTTAAAAAATTCATTCAACAGGACCCACAGCAGTTTGCTTCTGTCAAAAGCAGAGCATGACAACTCGACTTGGTAAACTGCTTTTGAGAAGAATAAATAAAAGCATCTTTTGCATGTCACTGTGGCACGGGCTCTTTTATTAATTTAAAACCACCAGCAACTGCTTTAATCTTTGCTTCTATGCTTCATCAGCCTGGAAAAAACACAAAACTCAAAGTTAAATGGAAATATATGTGATTAAAATCATGTCAATAAATGATATGAAACATTTCTGGTTGGACAGTTAACAAAACTTCAAACTACAGAGAAACATTTGTCAACGCTTTAGTAAATTCTTCTTTTAGACACTTTCATTAGTATGATTATTTTAAACCTGGATATTCAGATGCATTCAGTACTACTTGCCAGTAATACTCCTTTGAAGCAGTCACATCCTCTATATTTCCTCTTCTTTATCTAATATAAAAAATAAAATCCTTTTTACATTTTGACATTGTAGTGAATGTTTGTAAAGTGCATTATAACCTCTATGGCATAGTTATACTCATTAATTTTTCTATGATGATTGTGCCAGATTGTTAAATGTATTGCCTGTTCCAAATAAGGTGAGTAGTGAAAGTACTGGTTGTGAGACTGAAGCAGGATCTTGGAATGTCAATGCACTAATTACTGAACGTGTTACTTAGTGGACAAGTAGATAAACACATTGTAGATTGTTACAATCCTTTCTAGAAGATGCTGCTGACAAGAATAGTGAAAACATGTTGTAGTTAATGGATATGACAACAATGATTACTCTTTAAAATGTTTTAGTTTATCAGGTAAGGGGTTAAGTTAATTTGAGATCAAAAGTTTTTGTTAGGGTATTGGTTTTATCTCCAGAAAGAGAGCATCAGTTGGCTCTACATTGTCAGTGAAACTTTTTCACCAGAAAAGTTAATTTAGTTATGATTCTGGGCAATAGAAAAAGAGCAGGTAAAGTATAAATAAAACCAAGTAGTTATACCCATCTTTGCTAGATATTAATATAATATAAATAATATTAAAAGCTTTAAATCTATATGCAGGGTGGAAACACATAAGTGAATCTAAGTAGATATAAATATTTTATTTATCTGCAAAAGAAAGGTTAACATTAGAAAATTAAAAAAACATAATGAAGACAAATTAAGGTAGTAGCATAGCTGTTATGAGTGCATATCAATATGAAGAAGTTATGTGCTCCTTGTTGGGTATGAACACTGCATTTTTAAAGTTGGATGGCCAAATTCATAAAAGTTACTGTGAGGTGTCATGATGTGTACAACTCATAACCTTTTTAAATTCATAGACAGCCCTACCAAAGTACTTTTGCATGAAGCAGTGCAGCATCACAGTGTAGTGTCTCTGCAGCCATGCTACATATTAATGAGGCAGTCTGAGGAGAGGCATATGCTAATTAGTCATGCTACATACTAATGAGGCAGTCTGAGGAAAGGCATATGATAATTAGTCATGCTACATACTAATGAGGCAGTCTGAGGAAAGGCATATGCTAATTAGCCATGCTACATACTAATGAGGCAGTCTGAGGAAAGGCATATGCTAATTAGCCATGCTACATACTAATGAGGCAGTATGAGGAAAGGCATATGCTAATTAGCCATGCTACATACTAATGAGGCAGTCTAAGGAGAAGAATATGCTAATTAGTCTTGCTACATACTTATGAGGCAGTCTGAGGAGAGGCATATGCTAATTACCCATGTTACATACTAATGAAGCAGTCTGAGGAGAGGCATATGCTAATTAGCCATGCTACACACTAATGAGGCAGTTTGAGGAGAGGCATATGCTAATTAGCCATGCTACATACTAATGAAGCAGTCTGAGGAGAGGTATATGTAAATTACCCATGCTACATACTAATGAGGCAGTCTGAGAAGAGGCATATGCTAATTAGCCATGCTACATACTAATGAGGCAGTCTGAGGAGAGCCATATGCTAATAAGCCATGCTCTTTCTCCCTGAACTGCCTGCTGTAAGTCATCTACACAGCCCAGCAATAAGATTAGCAGGAATATTCCTAGCGTCTCATGGTCATGAACATGACCAAAAGGCCAAATTCATCCATTGCACTAGAGGTAAGTGCTGGGGAGTTTAGTAGCAAATAGTGTTAGAGGTGTGTGTGTGTGTGTGTGTGTGTGTGTGTGTGTGTGTGTGTATATGTGTGTGTTTGTGTGTATTTGTGTGTGTATATATGTGTGTGTGTGTGTATGTGTGTGTGTGTGTGTGTGTGTGTGTGTGTGTGTGTGTGTGTGTGTGTATGTGTGTGTGATATATATTCTTGTCACAGCAGATGTGTGTGTGTATGTGCGTGTGTGTGTGTGTGCGTGTGTGCGTGTGTGCATGTGTGCGTGTGCGTGTGTGTGTGTGTGTGTGTGTGTGTGTGTGTGTGTGTGTGCACATGTGTTTATGATGTTTGAGTGAATGTGTGTGAATGTATGTGTGGATGTGAATGGAATAATGTGTGAGCACATGTGTATGCAGGTGGGTGGAGTGGCTGTTATACCTCCACCTATATCCTAGAAATAAGGTAACATAGTGGACACTCTGACAACATGGGGTATGTGTTCTGTGTGGGGGGGGTGCTTTACTGTGTGTTTGTGTGTAGAAGATTATTGGGAGGAGCCCTGTGCTAACACAATGCTAACACTGTTAACTACCACAGGAAAGTTCTGGTTACCACTAGTAGTATTTAACTGCAATTCATAGGCAAGAAAATTAGCCAGTAATGAAACCATTCCTCACTGTGGATAATGTGTGTATAAATCAGAAAATCTCTACATCACAAAAACAGGACCTTCTTACTGAAGCCTTAATGCAGGCAGTAGGGCTCTTAATGAATCCTTGGGTGTTGGAATGACATTCAAGAAACGTATGAAAGAATTGATAATTTTAATGAATGTTTACTTTTAGAATGCAGAATTTATAGGGAAGTCAGAGAATTTTTAATAGTGAAGGGACCTAATATCCCCAAGATTTACAAATAAATTATGAATTCTTCATTTAGACCAACCATGGCACTGAGGAATCAAAAACAATGGCATTTCTCTTTTCTAATGGGCATAAACATAAAGATAAAGGGCAGGATTCACGATGGCTTGCACAGAGTCTAAGAGTGGTGTAAGACTCCATGCAGCCATCGTGATCCAGGAACAGCCAGAAATCCTGTGTAAGAGACCAGCTAAAATGACTCTTACACGAGCAGGGTGTGGATATGCTAATCACCTCACTTGCAGCCGAAAGGCATGCAAATGAGGTAGATTAGCGATCCACGAAGCTGAAACCAGCCCGTGTAAGAGTCCTGTTAGGTGCAGAAATGTACTCAGTTGACAACTGACTACGTTACTGCAAAAAACACAATGGAGCCATGACAGCTCCAAATAAAGTGTGCATATGTTGAAGTCAGCATGCCAATGGCCAAATATGTGGCCATTGGCACGGTAACCCGATGCAAACATGAAATAAAATATTTTTTTTTTCGGCGATCAATTATGTTTAAACGCAGCACAGCCCCGCGCAAACGGGCTGTGCTAAATAAGACATAAAAATAAAGGTTTGAAACCCACAAATGTAGGTTTTATGTAATGCATGGATGTGCAATGCAGGAACTAGCAGACCAAAAACAACATGGCCACCGTCTAGTGGTTGCTAAGGGGGGAAGCTGAGTGTAAGACATGTAACTAAGCATTAATAGGCAATCCTATGTAAATGAGTGGTAGGATAGTGAATCACACTGTCACATAGCAAATGAGCACATTCCGTGTAGTGTAAGAGTTAGATAAGGGGGAGTAACAGAGTAGGAGATAGGTGACATCACAGGGGGGAATCTCAGGAAGAAATCAAGCTCATTGGAGCAAAGTGGTATGTGAAAGATGTCAATCACACAGCATAAAAAGAGGAGCGTCAACAGATAAGCATGGGAAAGTCAAGAAATGGAAGGTGTACACTGTGGCCAACACCAAAGTTTCTTGCTGTGCGTGCATGCACGCATGTGCACACTGGGAGGCGCTAGTAAGACAGAGTGTGCATGTGTAAGGCAGAGTAGGCATGTAGGAGCTTGTGTAAAGATCTATTAACCTGTTTGCGGTGGTGTGCGCGTGTTTTAACACGAATAAGCAGATTCTAGTCCGTGTAAGCATGTGTGCGTGCGTGGTAGCCACTGTGAGCGTGTTTTCGTTGGTATGTGCGCTGCTTCCCCCTGAGGAAACAGAGAGGAAAAAGGAAGCAGAAGAAATAGTAGGAAGCTAGCATGGAATACTGGTAGAGCTAGCAGGTGAAAACAATTAGAAGCAGGCAATTACACAGGCAGAATACTAGCCCAGCCCAGCACTTAAAACACTGCAAACAGCATTGAAGTATGTTTCTCTCAAGAGACACTGCAAGACAGAAGTAAGCTAGTAGAAGTGAAAACTGAAAAAGCTGCACTCAGACCAAACATGCTAGGGGCTGCCATAGCTGTTATAAGGAGACATAGGAGACTTGCTGAGGGTGGTGACAATGCAAATGCTGCCAGACAACCCACAGTTAGGAGACAGAGAAGAGTGTATAGGCCCAGGATCACCTACCAGGGGTTACATGAGCTGGAGATAGTGGAGCGCTATAGAGTGGACAGAGACCTCCTGCAGCAAATTGTTGAGCTGTGCAGGCCACACCTCACACACAGAACCAACAGAGGGGAACCCATCCCAGTGGAAACCAAGGTATGTGTTGGCCTAAGAATACTAGCAACAGGTACCTTCCAGAGACCAACTGGTGATATGATGGGGATATCACAGGCATCAGCCTCCAGGGTACTTCACCAATTCCTGGATGCCATGTCAGCACATGTCAGTGAGCATGTATATTTCCCCAATGCCCGTGAGGTATTGGCCAGCAATATGAGTCTCTTCCAGCAAATAGCGGAATACCCTGAGGTAGTGGGTGCAATAGACTGCACGCACATACGCATCAAAGCACCAGCCGGTGAGTGGGGTAGGGCCTACATTAACCACAAGGGCTTCCCCTCCATCAACTGCCAGGTCGTGTGTGATGCCCAGGGCATAATAATGAATGTGTGTGCTGGCTGCCCTGGGAGCTACCATGATTCCCATATCTGGCATTTGACGCAGCTGTACCAGACATTTGCCAATGGGGACATCCCACATGGTCACCTAGTGGGGGATGCAGGATATGCACTGGAGCCGTGGCTGATGACACCCATCAGAAACGCACACACACCTGAACAAGAACGCCATAATGAGGCCCACGCACAAACACGTAATGTAATAGAGCATGTGTTTGGGCTGCTGAAGTCACGGTTCCGATGCCTGGACACATCTGGTGGAGCCTTGCAGTACTCATCAACTACATCTACCCAAATTGTCATGGTATGTGCAATGCTACATAATATGATTCTGCAAAAACAGCTGCAGCAGGACCAGCATAGGGCTGGGACAAACAGCCCCCCACCATTGCCAAGGCCATCACAGGCAGAGCGTGACTGGGAGGAGGAACAACCTGAGCCTGCCGCAGTAGGCAGAAGGAGGCGTGCCCAGTATGCCCTGGCCTTGGCAAAGAGGCAACGCATAGCACATACACTGGCTCAGTAGGAACCCTGGGAATGATACCCCTCTCTGACTCACTCATATAGTAACAGGGACGCCTAACATGACACAACCTGCTCTCAAACATGTACAGGGAGTGTAGTATGTGCATCCGACAGAGGCAGCCCTGCAGCACCACCTGAGGCATGATTGCCATGTGTTAAGCAATGTAACACCATCTAGCATATGCAAACATGAAGACCCTGCCTAACATTTCACCCTCACCAAGCATGATGCCACACTATTAAGACAACAAGATCAAGTACAATAATTGGCTGAAGTATTGCTGTTAGCAAGGGGGAACAAATGGCTGACAGCCTGGGCTGACATGCCGAGCAAGACATGATGCCCCACCTGCTAGGGATGGCACGCACCCAGCACACCTGGCTGTGTGGATACTGGCAAAGGCTGTTGTCACCCCCACTGTGCCTTGAATAGGTAAGGCTGGAAACACAAACCCACCACCATAGGTAGCACAAGGGATAACAACCTGGATGTAATGCTACCCAATGCCAGAAGTCTAACCTGCAAGGTGCATGCAGACCAAACCCACCACAGCATGGAGAATGGTATTATCTGTTCTGTAACAGAAACCTGGGTCAAGGCCCAGAAGAGCATCCTAATACTACCAGGTCATGCCTCACACCATGCTCTACAGCTCCAAAACATGGAACACACTACAATAGGAGTGTGGCTATCAGGAATTGTCAAGGATAACCACACCCCCAGGTTGGTACCACAGCAAGAAGCAGCATGGACTATCCACGGGCAAGTAACACTGGCTCAAACTGTGTCCCTGTTTGAAGCCTGCTACAGACCACACTCACAAACCCAGGTACCACAGCCAGCCTTCCTGAAGACACTGCAGAGTATGAATGTTTCAACAAATACCAAACAAGGCACACACAAAGTATGACATAGGTGGCAATCCATTATGTATGGAAGAAGTAATCAGGGACCTCGGGACTCAAGTGGACGGTAACCTGTCATGTGACACTCACATTGTCAAGGTGGCCAGGAAGACCTGCTATATTGTCCACCTTAATATGAAAGGATGCACATGTAGATCAAGGGAGGTCACTGTGCCCCCATACTCTTCCCTTATCAGGCCCATACGTGACAACAATGCCCCAGTTCAGATGTACCTTACCTTACACCTGCAGCAGTTATAAAGACCTCAAATGTACCTCACCAACAGGATAAAGGGTCCAAACATTTGACATCTGCAGCCTGGTTGAAGAAACCACAGCCCAATTCAGAAGCATACTGCCCAGTCAGAGGTGATGTATGCCTGATGTACAAGGCCATGTCCAATCCAGAATGAATGGACATGCTCCACTGCAGAAACCCCAAATCCAGCAGAGACACCACAGTGAGATATCTGAACCTCCACACATAGATAAATAGGATGTGCTGGAGGGACAGATCCATAACCCAGAGGCTCCTTACACTCTGGAACAGAATCCCAGTCCATGATAGGCTGAGCTCCACACTCATACTCAACAAGAGAAATCTGGTGAAGTGCATGGGAGATAGTAGGTGTACACTGGGGGCCATCCCTGTGTCACATCTAGTAAAGTAAACCCTACATGGGCATAATATGCACATTGCAAGGGGTGTCGAAACTCACACACAGCCTGTCATGCTCAAACAAGGCCAGGGCAGATAGCCTAGTATGAACCTATGAACCTATGATGATACAAATTGTGCAGGACACAAAGGATTATCACACAGCTGTCCTACCTGATGGTAGGAACCATGGTGATAATCCACAGATATGCTCTGCAGCACTCCAATATCACAAACAATACACCAAACCCACACACATTGCCAACATCCTACCTAACAGATTCTTTGCAAACTCCCCACCAGCACCTAACTGCCAGATATCTATCCCAGCAGAGTGCTGGCCCACTGACATTGCAGATGCTGAGGTAACAGCCAGCATCTACAAAGCACAGCACACAGCATCAATGGTACCAGATGGTGTCCTGGATTGTGTCCAACAAGTACTGTAAGAAGAATGGAACACCAAATAGCAGTACTGCGCACTATCAGTCCTACCACAGGATATGTACCCAAAGAGCAGTGTACAGCAACAGTGGTCCCTCAACACAAAGGGGGTGCCTGAATGGATACTGCAAACTATCACCCCTCAACCCCAACTATCTAGGTTGGCAAAGTAATGGAGAGGATGATCATGGATCCCAGGAATAACGACATTGGGTACCTACAGACATTGGACCCTACCCAGTGTGGCTGTCATAGGGCAGATCCTGCCCCTTACACATGTCAGACTCATGTGAAATGCGCACCAAGGCCATTGATGTGGGGAATGTGGATCACACAGCCTATCTGGACCTTGCTAAACCCTTCCATACAATACCCTAGTTGGCAGTACAGATAAGCTCACCAGCCTAACTATAAACCCCTATGCAAGTAGATGGGTTGCAAACCAGCTCAAGGACAGAAATGACCTGGTCAGACATGCTGCAGCCATGTCAGACTGCAAACCAGGTACAACTGGCATCCCACAAGGCATGGTCCTGGGACCTCTCTTGTATGCTATATATGGCACATAGGTACAGGCCAACATGTAAGGACTCTGTCTGAACAGGTTCTCGGAGGACTACAAACTGCCCACCATATCGGACCTTCCAGCTGACATAAGCAACCTACAAAAGGTAAACATAGAAACAGACAACTGGTGCCACAGCCATGTCAACAAGCTAAATGCAGAATAGTGTATAGTCATCCCCTCTGGAAACACAGTACATGGCCAGAAATTACCACATAGGTGTTAACCCAGTAAGTACATCAGGAGCAATAAGAGACCTGGGGATACAAGGTGATAGATATCCTGCATGTGGCAACCATGTGTCTGTAGTGGTTACAGAAACATACCATATACCCACCTAATCATGAAGGTAAGCACAGCCTGGTTATGGTAGGTCAATGTGCCTCTCCAGTCATCCATCAGCAGTCTCACAATTGAGTACAATGGCCCTTCAGGGATGTACCTTAGCAGACACCTGCAACAACTGGAAAGACCCCACAAATACCCCACCAGGATGATCGCAGAGCTGTAACAGATGCCATGTGTCACCTGATTAAACAAACTGCAGCTCCACACAGTGCCATACCACCTGGCAGGAGGTGAACTGTGCCTGATGTATAAAGCCATGACCAAACTGGTATCAATGGACATTTGGCACCATGTAAACTCTGAATGCTGGTGACTTATGCAGCTGACAGGCCTGAACCCCAGCACAGACATAAACAGGACATGCTGTACTGGGAGGGTGGCTTAATGGCTAAGGTGTTTGCCTTACAAACACAAGGTGCAGGGTTCAAGTCTCACAAGGGATAATTGGCTAGGCTTAAAAATGGCTCGCAAGGGCAGTTAACTTAGTACTAAACTGTGAACCTATGAACTAATATAAATAGGTGCTCCTGTTTTAAGGGGTGGGAGGATGGCATAATGGTTAAGGTGTTTGCCTTACAAACAGAAGGTGCAGGGTTTGAGGTAAGTGGCTAGGCTTAAAATGGCCTGCAAAGGCAGCTAGCCTAGTACCAGCCTATGAACCTATGAACCTATGATTGGTCCATAACCCAGAAGCTCACTCCACTCACAACTACACTCCCAGTACAGGTTATCCAGGGAGTCCCTCATTGACTGTCATCCAGAGGAATCATGATGACTGGATGGGAAATGGTAGGTGTACCCTGGATATCACCTGTATGTCATGGGTAGACAGAGGCACAGCACACTAACCATGACATATGTCATGGCTAACACCAGTAAATGTGTGTTGAAGGACAAACACTCTCTGACTAGCATTACAAATGGACTAGGGCACATGGCCATTGTTTGTCACTGTCCACACAAGCTGTGGATTACATTAACAATGTCGGACAATCATGTACTATGCTGTCCATATCTGAACAAAATGCAACATGGTCATATCTGCACAACTGGCCCTCAACCAGTCTGGTGTGCTCACTATAAATATTACAAGCAGTGATAGGACTGAAACCGATGATACTGTCCACCACAGTGAAAGTACTGCACCAGTACACTATACGACAATACAACTGTTTGGTCAGGAGGAAAGGATGTTGACAACTGTATGCAAACTATCCCATGCTGACCCTGCAGGCACAGCATAATGCCTGTTAGGTTCAGACACAAAGCAGTTGGGCAGTAAGAAGACAACCTGATGTCCAACACTCAACTGTACATGTGAAATATAGATGGCGTCCACACACAAACACAAATGTGGTGGACCACAGATCCCAACATAAGGAAAGGTCACACTGGGCATGCTCGCACACTTAGATAAATGAGACGTGTCAGTCAAGAAGTCATAGAAACTGTGAACTGGGCATGCTCACACACTTAGGCCATGTCACAGTTCAGCAGTTGCACACACATATCTGGCATTTGTATGTGTTAACACAGGAACCTCCCACAATACAGAAATCTGCCCAGTGCACACAGTGAAATTACAACAGAGACATAAGTAAATTACTGGATCCCACTCATATGCAAACATCGTCCACAGTACACAAGTTGTTCATAGAGATAGGGAAGGCTATGGCAGTAAAGACCCACAAACAGTATATGAGCAACAGATACTTACATCTGACAGGTAAACATATGGCCATAGAGTGCAATACTAGGCTGTTGTCCCTAGGGAATACAGAAGGCTATCCACAGTGTATTTGGCGTCTGCCTCCGCAGTACAGTAAGCCACTGTGCCTGTGCAAAGTTAATGCATAGATATGCTCTCCCCTGTACTGATGGATAGTAACAGATGTACATACCTCTTCATACATAATGATGTCAGCACACTATACATATGTCAGGAGCAGAAATGCTACCCAGTGATTTGAATAGCGCGCTCTGCTACTGCGTCTGTCATAACATAGTTAGGTAGGGGTTTGATCCTGCAAGCGCTCAGTGTGTGTGTGACTGTGTGGGGGGAGTAGTGTGTGTGCAATTCTATGTGGAAGAGAAATGTCCCTATTGGCAACTATTACTACACAACACATGCTGCATATTCCACTGTCTAAACACTGATGATGTCAGCACCCTATAAGTACAGCAGGAGAAAGCAATCCTCCCACTAATGCAAATAGCGTGCTCTGCTACTGCGTCCTTCACAAGTGTCATAACATAGTTAGATAGGGGTTTGAATCCTGCCAGTGCTCAGTGTGTGTGTGACTGTGTGGGGGGGGGAGTAGTGTGTGTGCAATTCTATGTGGAAGAAAAATGTCCCTTTTGGCAACTATTACTACACAACACATGCTGCATATTCCACTGTCTAAACACTGATGATGTCAGCACCCTATAAGTACAGCAGGAGAAAGCAATCCTCCCAGTAATGCAAATAGCGCGCTCTGCTACTGCATCTCTCACAAGTGTCATAACATAGGTAGGGGTTTGTATCATACAAACGCCATGTGTATTTTTGTCACACAGTTTGTCCATGTGTGTGGGATGTTGTTCCCAATATTGCACGACATACATTATATCAGTAATGTCAATGCACACATAATGTATGTGTGTGCCACCTACACATATGTACCTGTGAACTGCAATAGTTCCCATGTCCGAAGCCTGCCTCATGTGAATACATTGAATATGCATTAGACAACTGTATGCCTGTGGTGTTCTGTGCAGGGGCTGCATGTGGTATGTGAATATACAGTGTGGGTTGTAGATGGTGTCATCCCACCAGCGAGGGATACATGACTAGTCTGGAGCATATAGGCTACATGTTGGTGATGAACAGGTGCAGCATGTTGTCACCTCTTGTGGGAGTGATAACAAGTTGTTCCATAGCAATGCAGGGAATGAATGCTAAGAACCCTTCAGATAGGGTCTTGGAGCTAGAGTAATGCTCACACTCTATGTTTGAGTAGTCGCAGTCCACCCATATAATGGTGTTTGTAGAGACCATCATATTCCCAGTGGTGTCAGGAAGGCCAAGTGGGTTTCCTGGGTATGGGAGGGTTGTGTGTGCCAGGCTATGAACCTGAAGGCAGTCTAACCCACTGTTAGTTGCACATGGATAGGCTCTGATGCTTTGTGCTGTGCCACCAACCTGGGTGTGTGTGTATCTGAGGTGCCTTTGGATACATCCCCCCTGTTCTGGTTTGGTGCATGTGTAGGGGATGACAAGCATGGTATGAGGTATGACCTGGCAGTGATGGGGTGCACCTGGGAGCCGTGTACCAGGAGTCTGTTACTGCACGGATATTGCTATACCCCATGCTAAGGACAGTTTCCACTGCATGCATCTTGAGGTTTACACTGTTGCTGTTGAGTAGCATTTCTATTAGTGTCCTATCCCGTGTGATACCTGTGTAGGTGGCTATGTAATGTCAGCCTTGCATACAAAGGCACTATGTGTGTAGCAACAGCCTCTGCCAATATACAATAGCCCATGGGTGACAGGAGCAAGCTGTTCCAAGCAAAGCAATGTGGCTTGTCCAGCATGTAATCCCACACTGACAGGCATTGGATCCCCTTTGAATGTCACCGAAACATATGTTAATTGCAGAAACTGATCATCCTGTCTACATATTGTGGCAGCATTCTTGGTGAGGGTAAGATGCTACTCAAGGTCAGGGTCATACCAGCCTGTGCCACAAGCTCAGACAGCCCCTCTATGTCCCTTAAAATGTAGTCCAGGGAGGTGCGTCAGAGGTCATACATACTGGCACAGACAATGACTGAGTCATACTTCTACATGCCTTGGAGTGACCGGTATGCTTGTGTTATGTGGTGGATCATAGTGCCTGACGGGCATCTCAGCGTGACCTTCACCTTGTTCAGCCTGGTGAGCAGGACCTCAGTGTACCTGACGATAGAGGTACCTCATACAACTGTAGCAGGTGTGTTGTCAAGCCGTATGGCCTGTGACTGTTTGGCACACAGGCTTTGTGAGCTATGTGTTGCACGTGCTCTGCTCTGGCTTAACGTTTGCTTGTGTATCTGCTTTGCAGGTGTCAGCTGCTCAGGCAGGATGCTATTCTGAGAGTCCAATAATGTACCTGTGTGTTTCTGTGTTTGGATTGCGGTCGTGGCAGGCCTATGGGAGACTGGTACTGTATTCACTGTAGTATCCCACTCCACCTGACAGGGTATGCCAGTACTGAGTTAAGAGAGCTTAGCCCCCAGTTTGGCTATGTGGTTGCATCTCTCACATGTGTTGTAAGTGTATGGGAAGGGGAGAGGGTTGTCTGTGTACATGAGGCAGCTGTAACATTGCCACATGACTCACAGATTCACCAACTGGACCAGAGAGTAGATTGACAGGTGAAATTTGCACATGCTACCATAGCATTGTGAATCCCATACTAAGTAACGAGACATAGGGCCAATGGGGAACAAGGTACTCAAGGTGAGTATGTGAGGGTGTAGTGCTCCTGATTTGTTAGTGCTGGCATATATGAATGCTGTCTTGAGCAAATGCGAGGTAAGTCATATGCAATGTGTTACAGGCAACCTACATGCAAACAGGACAAACAGTGACGTTCTGTCAAGTGAGACATGGACATCAGTACAGTAAGCAATACAGATGTCACTAGGGATCCACAGAAGCACTGTAAATCTGCACTGCAGGTGGAATCAGTGTTTCAGGAACATAACAAGCAAACATGCATACAAACAAAGCTACAGTCAGCAGGCCTGTATGTAGACTATGCTACAACAAACAAGGTGTACGACTTCCAGTAGGTAACAGTGCATATATGCAGGCACTATAAGCCTGTACCCAGACATTCACAGGTCAGACAGGCTGGGTCCAGCCACACCCCCCACAAGTGTATAGACCACGTACCTTCATAATGTTGAATAACTGGCCTGATACCCAAGTGCTCATACCAGTAATAATACACATGTCAAATAACAGACACTGAGCCCTTACTCAGCAGTTCCAGACTTAGAATGATGTATGCTACATGTCCTGGCACCACAGTATCCTTGACATGTATGGAGACTCTCCCTCCTGACATAGTTAGTTCTGTGTTTTGGTGCTGTCATGCATGGTATGAGGTGTGACCTTGTAGTGCTAGTGTGCTCTTGTGAGCCTTGAACCTGTTGTGTAGTACTGCACAGATATCAACATCCTCAAACATCCTCATTGCAGAGTCGAGTGTGGACAGCATGCAACTCGCAGTTGACATGACCATCATTGAGTATCAATATGTACATTGTATTATCCCCTGTGCTACCTATGTAGGTGGCCATCTCTTGACAGCCTCACCACCAGTATGCAAAGATGTGCAGACAGTACACTATGGTAATTACTATGGGTGTACAAAACAATACAATGACATTCATACTGTAACTGCATCAGGCATGCTGGTATATACCCACAATGATATCATTACACTGTACTGTTGTCGACATCATACTATTACAACACTTCTATGTAGTCACCCTGTGCATCAGCACCATGTTAACCTGTTCCTGTACCGATGTTACAGATTGCAGGAGGTGGCACAGTTTCATCATATGCACAGGGTGTGTACCTGGTATGCCTGAGTCTGCCACTGATACAACCAATTGACATGTCTGTGTGTGTTGGTGAGGGACAGCAGTACAAGATGGGGCAATGTTGATGCAGGGTGTGCATGTATGCAGTAGTCCTAGGTGTTATCACTTTGCATGTGTGTATGCATGCTCACAGTCCAACCTCATGGCTGCCATATACAGGTGTTTGTGGTCAGCCACAGACTGTACCTGCCAGATCATACAGATCACTGTCTGTGGCCACGGACATGGTACCTGTGCCTGGCAGGGTACCTGTGCCTGGCAGGAGTGCTACGGACCGTATCAGGTACTAAGCTAGACTGGGTACTGTCATCAGAAGCAGGTGGTTGGTGACTGGAGACAGGTCCCTGTTGGGACTGTCCAGCGCCACGTGCACGTGGTCTCCTGGGGTGGTCTGATGACAGCACAGACCCAGCATTGCTGGGGCTGCTGCTGGCACTATGTGAGCGGCCGCGGGCCTGTTGTCGTCCACGATGGCTGCTAGCTGCTGCTGTTGCTGGCATACGGCCACGTCAATGCCTCAACTATCCACCATTGCCCTGGCTCATGGACATGTAGTTGTGGAACAGATCTAATGTGTCCCCCCAATGTCTGTCAATGACCTTGGTGAAGTTACAGATGGCAGCCGCAACATCACGCATACTGTCACTCATAGCTGTGCAACATGCTCTCAGCTTTCTCAGACCCTGTCTGGTGTACCGTTCCATACGTGACTGTGCCTGCATTACAGCCCGAAACATAGCTGAGGTTGAAAGACCTCTGTGGGCACATCTGACAGGGGCGGTATGCCCACGGATGCTCCCACGAGAACCCCTGGACGTCTGCCTGTGTGGTACCATGTCAGGACCCTGGCCATGGCTGCTGTGTGGGGATGCATGTGCCACCGATACCACATTACTCTGGACAACGCCCACTGTATCCTGTCCATCACCTAGGGACATTGGTGACAAAGGATGTATTGGCAAGATGACCGTGTGCATTGATGGGGTCGACAGCTGTGTAGTGTCAATTGGCTGACCAATGACGGACCCTGGCACACCTACCTGTGCCATTACACAGGTATCATCATTATCACTATCCACAGCAGCTGATTCAGGTTCCCTGCTGCACAACACCAGAGCAGCACCAGAACCTGTGGGAGTAAGACAGGAAACACAGTTTACAATGCGTACACAATGTCACCACTGATACACACATGCACACATGGGCACATGCACACATGGGCACATGCACACATGCACACATGGGCACATGCACACATGGGCACATGCACATGCACACATGGGCACATGCACACATGGGCACATGCACACATGCACACATGGGCACATGCACACATGGGCACATGCACACATGCACACATGGGCACATGCACACATGGGCACATGCACACATACACACACCTCAGTATATGAGATATCAACACACAGACACAAACACACCTGCAATCAAACACATAGCACTACTGCTTCAGCCTATTATTACTGTTAGTATCAAGAGTATTGAATGTAATGGTATTACACACTCACCAGCATGGATAGGCTGCCGTGCTGTTACACCAGAGGGACCAGCAGAAAAGAGACATTTATTGTCAGTGGGCACAACTGTGCCATTGATACTGTGGGTATGATACATTTCAGTAGTGCAACAGTTAGCTTCCACAGGTCTACTGCTGATATTGAGAATATCACTCTTGCACAATAATTACCAAGATTACAGCTACAAAATGAGGACACACCTCACACATGCATAACCTAACAGTGAACAGAACGGTCAACTACACACATGGCATGTTACCTGCACATTCCGTGTCCTGCTGCTGGGTGGCTCCAGCCTCCATCATTACACATGTATGCTGCTGCTGTTGCTGTTGGGCTGGAGCCACAACACTTAGGAATAGTCCCTCCAGTCTGGTGAGGGGGGGATGTCTAGACACCACACCACCTGTGGCAAGCTGCTGCCTGTGGATATCCGACGCACACTGATGGACATTTGTAATTAAATCACTGCAGTGATGGCGTACCTGCTCATATGTCCGGTTATGTGTGCCTATGTCATTTACCCGATGGACCAGGTCTTGCCAAAGTGCAGCCCTCTCCTGCTGGTTCTGGCTGGTGCGGGAAAAGAGTATTGCAAAATCCCGCACCAGGCTCTGGTGTATCTCTTCCTCCTCTGCAGCGGAGTACACAGGGTTGCGCTGGTGAACCATAGCCCTGAAAAGGAGAAGGAAAATAGGTCAGCAATAGCTGTCAGCAAACTATGGCACACATAATACACATAATACTCGGTTGTAGTGATATAGCTTAACCACCATATATAGCATCTGTCTGTCTATTGGGGGATACACATGTAAATGACCAGATATCAGTGCTCATCCGACAACTGTACAACAGTACCTGGCACACTCCATACGACAGACTAGTATACTGCAGCAGTCAGCACACTGGTTCAGGTACAATGCACAACCTCACACTGGGGGTTTGTATCAAGGTACTGTATGGGGAACATTATCAGCCCATTCACTCAACACAATGCACGTTACATATATCACTGGTAATGCACACTACTCTTACTTGCCATACCCCTACCTACACCACAGTGAAATACAGGGTAACACAGCACAACATATGGCAATGTAGTATGTGTTGATCGCAATACCTCACACATCTGTCTCTGGCCTCACACCAAGGACACACACTACCATGACAGACAGACAGTCATGGTGAGCAATCACACCAATACATAACATGCACCCAGTCACTGGCACACTCATTCCACCTCACATATTTCGTTCGTAATGTGTTCATGGGTGTGCATTGTGTCTTAGGTAGGTAGTGTGCTTTTGGCCCTGGGCCTACAGCAGCATACTGTTATGCTACCTTTCCCCTTGTGACACATGTGTTATGATCGTACCTGCTCCTTACAAACAGTTATACAGGGTGACTCATATGGCATATTACCTATCTCCATAACATTCATCAGGGGTATGTCTGACATCTACTCATGGGGAGCCTTGTGTCTTAATTCTGTGTGGTTTACTACAGGGTATGTCGTATCTGTGGGTAGGGTCCTGTACCTCCACCATGTGCTCTATACTGCAATGACAAGGACGACAGACATAGGTAATTTGTGTTGTGGATATTGGAGGTATTACCATGGTTGTTAGACAACTGTCATGGTTGTGACCGAACTATGTATATCCAGCAGTGGTAACCTCTATGTAGGTAGTTTGTGTGCGCTTTGTGGTCTTGTCAGTCACTCTGCATAGGTATTGTGTTTGAGTGCATTGACACAGTTACTTGCATATGTCTGTGTCCTTCTCCATATCTGTAGCTGTCATGGGAGGTACATACCGTGTAGGACATTGTGGGGTGTAGAGGGGTACAGTGACCTACATGTCCATAGCTGACACACCATGTCCGCTGACACCTTCCATGTACAGGTATTACAGGACTAGTGTGCCACTGTGTATATCAATGGGGAGCCTATTGTACACTTGTTGCTCCTGTTCCCCCCTGACACATGCAGTGGTGGGCAGGCATGCACATATGTGGTGGTTACTGGTGTCAGTGTTTTTGAATGGGGTATGGTTTTCCAGTATCCACACTGGTGTTCACTCCATGCCTTTGACACCAGGCACCTGTTGCAATACATCTGCACACATGTGCCTCACACAGTATATATATATATATATATATATATATATATATATATATATATATGTACATATATTGATATGTTTATATCTGTAGATATATATATGTATATATATATATATATATATATATATATATGTATATATATATATATATGTTTGTATATATGTATATATAGATGTAGATATATACATATAGATGTGGGGAGAGAGGGGGAGAGAGTGAGAGAGAGACAGAGGGAGAGTGAGAGTGAGAGGGGGTGGGACAGAGAGCGAGAGATAGTCATATACAGACATATCTGTTGTCAGTCAGATCTATCTGTATATGTATATGTATCTACATATATCTATATATGTATGTGTGTATTACATATATGTGTACGTACATATTGTACCAATCTCGATGTCTGTGCAGTAAGTGAAACCTGGTTCAAGGCTCCTGAAAGCACACCAGCGGTACCAGGCTATACTTCGTATCATGCGTTTTGGTCCCAAAACTCGGGCCAAAACAAAAAGGGAGGGGGAGTGTCCATATTCATGAAGGACACCAACACCTCCAGGTTAGTGGCAACACATGAAGCATCAGAGACCATCCAGGTGCAAATAACCATAGGCAAACCTGCTATACAACTGGTAGCCAGGGCCGGCCTTAGCTGAAATGGCGCCCTAGGCGAAGTAGTGCTCTGGTGCCCCTTAAGCCCCACCCATGCCATTCTCAAGGAACACCCCTATTTGAACCATGCCCACAGGTAGGTCACTCCCACAAAAGCCACTCCAGTCATTTCTTTTAATTTTTTTAATGACTTAAAAAATCAGGGAATGCTTTGTCATAGTGTAACAAAGGGAGCAAGCCTTACACACCAGCATATCACTGACCAGCATGTACAACAGACACTGGGCACTGACTGACCATAATGAAATATGTAGCATAAACATAGTGTTACAATGCACGAGATCGACAGCAATCTTCTCTGTCAGAGAGAATAAGGGACAGCAAAGAGGTTTACTAATGGATGAGCACAACAGTTTTTTAGAGTTTGGATATGTATGCTCACCTTTTACATATGCCGATAGCTGTCCATCACCTCTACCAAACTTAGCAGCATATCTGGTTAGTTTGGAACACCACTTCAATAATCAATACAATGGTATTCCAGCAGAAAGGCAATCCATGGAAATTGCTTTCCTAAGAATAAGAGACAAAACCCTCCATAGCTGTCAACTGTACATGCCAATGTGGAACAAAGTGGCAAAGGTGGAACACTTCCTTGAAGCATACTAAAGTCCATCTAAGCTGATCAATGTGATTAAAATATATTTCTTTATACTTAGGACTCAGCCCTATTTATCATGTATTTCAGTTACAATTTGACATAAGATTACCTTTTAACTTGTGCCACTGGAAGGACAATTCTTAACTACCACACTGGCCCAAGTACTGTATCATGCAACAGAATGAAATGTAACAGCTATACTGGTTTAAGCCATGCAATCAGATTTACAAAATTTAAAAACTGACTTAGTGCCTCCAGTGCTTGTTAAGTATACATAATGTTAATAAATAATTCAACTTCAGTTCCTTTGCCCCCTAAAGTATATATGTGGAGGCAAGCGCTATATTCAACTACAATCTAAAAACCAGGGAGCCAGCTCCCCTATTCTTAAAATAGAACCAAAATCGTCACATGGCTATTCTTGCATAATATAACTGAGTGCCCAGTTAAGCCACACGGGAGTAGGAAATGGCAAACATATGATTACGATTCTCAGTTATCACACAACACAAAATTAAAACTAAAAATGGAAAGCTATTTTAACAGCAAGGAATATTACACTATAGACAAATATAAAACAGCTAAAATTGCTACCAAAGTACAATATAATTGTCACATAGACTATGACATCAATGGTACAAACTGATACAACAGTAATATAATGGAAGGTAACACAATAGAAAATGCTACATGTTATAACAATGGCCTATTATTTAATAGGTTTAAATCAGTTGGGCATAAAAAATACACGTGTGGTGCACGCATGCCATTACCACTCCAGACCTACTTATTTAATTATTCCAGAGACAGACTGTGGCACTTCATTATAATGCATAACTAATAATGTCTATCATGCTTAGTTTTCATTTGTATGACATAAGCAGTTACCAAAGTACATAAACACTATTCTTGCTAATATGCGTCACTGCATCAGAAAGAAAGCTGTTTCATTGCACATGATTTATAAACTGACTTCACAGCATAGAATGAGTAATTTAAAACTAGCAATGAAAGGAATGGTGATGACCTCATGAAACAGCCCACTATATAACATTTATTTCTAGACCAAAACTAGCAATAAAAGAATGGCAATGACTTCTTGAAACCAAAAGCCCACTACACAACAGGTATTTGTAGACCACTGCCTTTTTAGAAGTTTCTACATCATTATGCAACTGCTGCAATTGTAACAGATAGGAAAGGAAAACTTAGCATTTCTTTCCATCAAAGATTTTCTCCAACATTCATACACTGGCCAAATGTCTTAGAGCAAGAAATCTTGACAAAGCCGTAAAAAGAGGGACAAAGGCCCCCAAAAACAGGGCAATGTTTAAATATTGCTGTTACAAACTTAAAAAGCTGATAAAGTAACAGGTTTTACATTAACATGAATTTTCCAAAGGATATGAATTCTGAAACTCAAATGTCTAGCATTTCCTAACTTCAGTCTTTAATGATTTACCAATAATTTGCCAAAAAACACAATTTGATGAAAAATGGACAAAAAAAGAGGCACAAATCTGGATATTCTTTGAAAATCTATACACACCAGATACAGGCATATTACAAAATGGCAATAGTGTGATGCAGTCACTAAAGGCACTGTGGGATTGGTCTCCTTGTTACATTGCTACTTAATTTGGCCAGTTTAAACTATGCCCACCAAAACTCATTCCACTTCAGTACAATTACACCACTGAGAATGCAAGCTGGCAATATTCAATGACAATGACAAGGGCTAGTAGTATTTCCTTACAAATAAACAAGTTTTGCAACAAACCTGCATTTTACCTATACATGCAATACAGCAACCAACACAAAAATGCCATGTTGTGCATCCGTTCTGAACAGACTGCTTGGATTCAGCCTCTCTACATCTTTTTTGCAAATTCAATCACTCCAGATGCATTACACTTACAGCCAGAGACAAATAGTCTACATTCTCACCACCCTAACAAAGTGCTTAGCAACCTCCCCCTCTTCCTGGTTTATAGCAGCTTATACTTAGACCCAGAGAGAAATAAATGGTAAAAAAGCAGACATTCTCACAACACCAGATCAAAGAATCCAGTACAATAGCTAGCAACCCCCCCCCCCCCCGGTTAACAGCAGCTTACACCAAGAGCCAGAGGCAAAAACAAATCCAGACATCCTCACGACCCTAACAGTTCACAGAAAGTATACTGAGTAGCTATGCAATAAGTACATTTGTGACAATAAGAAATATCACAAATATGTATGGCTACATATTGCAGCTGTATTTTTAATTAAAATTGTTGTAAATATGACAGTTACAGACTTTTTACTTCAGAAAATATGTGCCAAGTCACATATCTTTTTATATCAACTTTCTAGTTTAACAGTAGTATTTCTAACTTGAAATTCTTTCCCCAAATTGTTTGCTTTGTCCTTAAGTCCTCAGATAAACTGTTAAGAGCTACTACACTGCCGAAAAATATCAAGGAAATTATAGACTTGTGCTCCTCTTTAGGATATTCTGGGAATTTATGAATAAAATGTGCCCTGCTCTGTGGTTTATTTTTCTTCCAAGGAAACACAAATAGAAGCATATGTACTGGCAACTTACTTCCTGAGACAAGCCCCCATAAATGTACAAGGAGCAGACTTTCCTGACCGAAGGTAGCAATTAAAACATCTGTAGGCAGTTGTTGACCG
The DNA here is from genome assembly GCF_019279795.1 of Protopterus annectens. Classification (NCBI taxonomy): domain Eukaryota; kingdom Metazoa; phylum Chordata; order Ceratodontiformes; family Protopteridae; genus Protopterus; species Protopterus annectens. The sequence continues at coordinate 847,602,224 of NC_056728.1, read as the reverse complement.
TGATCCTTTATTTTTTAGTTCTTTTGTATTCTGGCAAATCGCACGAGGTACAGTTGTTGGGATAAAAGAACTAGAAAATAAAAGCTCCGATACCAACTGCATGAACCCTGCAGATATTTGTCTTCCACTTGATAATGGGCGACTGCAACAGATTAGTGTACAAGCCTGTAAGGAGAGATTATTGTTTCGGACAATAATAAAACTTACAACTAAATTGCAGGTTAATGTGTATTTGTAGCTAACTAAAGTCACTCTTCATCATTTAACTAATGTTTTACTTATAGGTACAGAACCAGCCATTAACCTGCAGTCAGTTGTAAGTTTTTTGGTTCAGTTTGTATTTTTGGAATTTTCCTCATAATAAAATTACCTTAAGTTGCAACTTGCACAAACGACGAATTAAAAAGAACACCACTCTCAGCCTGCCCATAGAGTCAAGAGAAGCAGATGAGAATCAAGACACCGATTCATCCAATGAGTTAGTTGCCTTGCACACACATTTGCATTCATAACAAATGCACTGAAAACAACCACATCACAAAAGTAGTGACCTTTGCCAATACTGCCCAAGAGGTGAAGATTATCCATTGACAAATGAAAAAGAAGTCACTCTAAGTAAGGTTTACTTAGATAAACCTAGGACCTCTATCACAGCAAAAAGGGACTCATTCATGTTCATGTAAAATCTCAACTGCAATGTACACCAAGGAGAAAGAATCACCACTTTGCCTGTGAATTCTGTTGCTAGGAAGAAAAGAGAAAGGCACATGGAGTGGTTTAGGGAAAGTTTTGAAACTATTTTGTTAGGGAAGATGCATCCCAAGAGAAATACAATCCTTGTGAATGACCAAAAAGGATTCTAGGCAAATATGTGCTGAAGCTCTGAGATCTTAAGGGTAGAGATAACTGCTTTAAAAACAGAGAGAGAGGAGAAATAAGCCTGTCAATCAGGAAATTCAAGTTCCTAGGAAAAAGTTTCTTTAAGGGCAGACAAAGACAAAAGCCACCTACAAGAATCTACATTCTGTTGAAGGGATTTCAAAAATGCCCTACCCTCCACTCCCCATTCCTATTGTGGTAATACTGCAGGGGCTGGCATGCAATGGGGATAATGTGGTGTTTTGCCCTGCCTTCGCAGCAGCTCAGCTATGCCCATCACCCTACCCTCCTAACTTTTGCCATCTCACTCAACATCCCTAGAAGTTGCCAGGAATCTTACCTGAGAATGCCCCGTAGCTACCCACACTCCAAGTTGGACATGTCCATCCCTTCCCTGTCACTCCATTGGTTCATCTGAGCAATTAATTCAACCCGAGTCAACTGGGTTGCAGTCAAGACTTTACCCCTCAATAAGTCAAACAGATTTCTGAGTAATTGAAAATTAGTTATAATCTCAAGGATTTGGAAAAAGAGATACCTCTACACCAAACTAGAAAGTAGTAGTATCGTTTCTGGTAAGTTCTGTCACTTTAAAGACCTCCAATATAAAGTCTGACAGGACCTAAGGGTCCAAGAAAGCAACTAAATACAAAGGTGGCATCAGCAGTTACTCAATCTATTGCACTCCTTTGTATTACACCATGCAGAGAGCTGAAAGCCTAACATTCGACCCTTCTTCACCACCAAAGCTTAGAGGAGACAAAAAGATAGGCTTTGGTACTTCTACTCTGAATAAGGCAAGCAGGTGCAGATTCACATAAGAGGGATGCAATTTTTCCCTGATACTTAAGTGAGAAGTCTTTCAAAATGAGCAGCCTCCTGCCATACTGAAGTGAGGGCAACATGGAGAGAACTTCACTCTCCTTTATGGCAAACTGGGAAATATTTACAGTGCCATACTACCAGATCTTTACTAGGAAGGTCTCTTATATTTTCAGTTTCAGAAAAGGACAGGAACTGAGGCTGTCAGACAAGCTGGTAACGCGCTTTGTTATCCTGGAATGTGAATAGCTGAGAAGGGATAACTCCCCACAGAAAACCACACAACTAGACCACCAGCATCTGTCTGTTGTGGTTGTCTACATAACACAACGGAGCCTGTTTTACTAGTGTGTAATCCCCCCCCTTTTCCAGGAACTCTACTTGATCTACAGTACGAACACAAACTAGATTTGCACAACTAGCCAGAAAAGCACCTATCATCAAAACATTTTAAGCCTAGGGAGTTTCTCTTTCAAAAGGTGAGAATCAAACCATGTATCTTGTGAGGTAAACCATTATGCCAAACTCCAAACCCACAAAACATGTACACATATCCATTCCCCCCTAAACACCCTAGTACTGCTAAAGCAGCCACCAACTCACACCTGCACTTATTTGGAAAAGGCAAAAGAAAATGTAAAGTAAAATATGGACCTCATTTCAGATTCTTGTCAATGTAAGAAAGAAAAAAGTAACTTCACAACTTCATACAAGAAAAAAAAAACGTAATATTCCCAGATAAACAATAAAATTAAATCCATTATTAATACAACAAAACAACATATATGTTTACATTCCCAAACCTAGAAAGTAAAAAATCCTGACTGCAAAAATGTTGATCTAGAAAGATGAAAAGTAAACATACTGAGGAAAAAACTGTTCCCATATACGTCCTACAAATTATACAAACTCTCTACACACAGTCGCTGCAAAGCAATCAAAACTGAAAAAGCAACATTCGATATTATGCAGAAAAACAGTGAAACTGATGAAATTCAAGCCATCCAAAGACTTAATACAAAAGTTAATAACTAATGCCATTAACATAATAGTCCTTATTCTACAAATACACAAAAATAATTAACTTACAGCATAGGAAAAGGATGACCAAGTAACTCAGAACTTCAGAAAAATAATGAAAAATGTTAATAGTTTTGTTTTCTTTTTTGTACCCGAGTGCACCCATGTCATTATGCGTTAAAAAAAGTACCTCAGAACTACAGCACAAAAAATGCAGAAAGCGCAGTTGGTAGCCCACATGGTGTAGAGGGAACCAGTCCGCCGATAATCCACACCGATGTCGTCCAGTCCACAGATCAGGAACACAGGAAGTAACGACAGCCAATGGCTACGCCCGCCTCTATCGTCAACGAAAAAAGGAATGAGAGGCGGGTGTGGGCTGCGTTGTATTATAAACTGTGGATGGATTGGAGCAGTAGTCAGGGATGTGGGGGAGGGCGCAATGCTACAAAGGGCGGGCGCAACTACAGATGAAAAGAGAAGTTAAGTTAACGAAATTGCGCCCTTTATGATGCCGGCTTTATGGCGCCCTAGGCGGTCGCCTAGTTCGCCTATGCCTAAGGCCATCCCTGCTGGTAGCATGTTACAGACCACCCTCCCAATCTCAGGAACCACAGTCAGCCTTCCTGAAGACATTGGAGGATATGAATGTCCCACCACACACCATCATATTGGGAGACTTCAACTACCCTAACATACACTGGGTGCATTATTCTAGCCCAAACACCCTAGCCCAAAGGTTCCTGGAATTCACTAAGTCAAATGCAATGGAACAGCTAGACACCTCTCCCACAAGGGGAGATAATATACTAGACCTGATCATCACAAACATGGTGACAATGTGCTACACACTGGAAGTATACCCCTCACTAGTCACATCTGACCACAGACTAATCACCCTGGATATACATATCCCACCTCCCCCACAACACAAAAGACTACAGTGGGAAACCTCTCACTTGCCGACTTTATACTTCTTACAACTGAGTTGGTATCCTTTAAGCCCAATGGGCCAGTGGAAACCACATCCCACAATGCAGACTCCTTCACAAATGCTTTCTACGGACATCTCCAAAAATGCATGGATCATGCAATCCCAAATAAAACCAAGACCCTCTTCACCAAGGGCAGGCGTCCTGTCTGGTGGACCCCAGCCATGAACAAATTGTATAACAACAGAAGGTAGCTACTGCACGACAGAGCAGAATTCCATAAAGATAAGGCATCTCTGATCAGCACTAGTAGAAATATACGTTCTCTCATACAAACATGCAAGGCCAACAATGAGAGGGACATCGCTATGTACACTACAGATAACCACAAGGCCTTCTTCTGCTATGTTAGACACCTGGGTGGAAACCCTCAGATATGTTCAGAGTTAGTTCACAGTGACAAAAGCTACACTGAGCACACAGATATTGCCAACATTCTGGCAGACAGGTTCAGTGCAGATTTCTCCCCTCCCTCACCCCCACATGAGGAATTACTTATCCCAGCTGACTGTAACCTCCCTGTCATCTCAGATGTCCAGCTGAGAACTGCCCTCAGCAAAGCTGTAAACACAGCATCAATGGGACCTGACGGTATCGCAGGTTGCATGCTAAGTGAACTCCAAGAGGAGCTAAACCCGCACATAAAATGCTATTCAATCATAGCCTTACTACAGCATATGTACCTGGACACTAGCATACAGCAACAGTAGTCCCACTCCACAAAGGAGGCACCTCTACAGACCCTGGTAACTACCACCCCATAAGCTTAACCAGCCTGGTCTGCAACGCTATGGAAAGAATCATTATGGAACTCATACACAGAGACATTGGGGACTTACAGACACTTGATCCCACCCAGTTTGGCTTTGTAGAGGGCAGATCCTGCCTTATGAACCTGGTTGACCTTTTCAAATCAGTCACTAGAGCCATTGATGAGGGCATAGCGGTCCATACAGCCTACCTGGACTTGCCTACAGCTTTCGACACAATACCCCACTCTGGCATCATAGACATGCTCAACAGCTTAAATGTAAATCCATATGTCACAAGATGGGTTGCAAACCGGCTAACGGATAGAAACCCTAAAGTCAAACTCACTGGTGCCATGTCAGACTCAGAGCCAGTCACAAGTGGTGTCCCACAGGGCTCTGTCCTGGGATCGTTCATGTTCAGCATTTATTTCTCAGATGTGGAAGCAAACATGGGACGGTAGTGGCTGACAGTGTTCAAAGATGACTGCATACTAGGCGCCATAGTCGATACACCAGCTGACACATACATGCTACAGAAAGGCCTCATGGAAACTGACAACTGGTGCCGGAGTCATGGCCTTAAACTGTATGCCAAATAATGTATAGTCATACCCTTTCGGACGGACAAGGTACCCACATATTATCACATAGGCAGTAACCCACTGAGTACAGACAAAGTAATCAGAGACCTGGGGACAGTAATCGATACTGACCTCTCATTTGACACCCATGTTGCCAAGGTGGTTGGATAGACTTCCTACCTTGCCCACCTTATCATGAAGGGATTCACATCCAGATAAAAAGAGGTCATTGTACCCCTATACTCCTCCCTTATCAGGCCCGTGACTGTGTACTATGCCCCATTTGGTATGTACCTCACCTGGCACTTGCAACAGCTAGGGGGACCCCATAAGTATGTCATCAGGAGGATCAGGGGTCTCCAACAAATGTCATATGCTGCCAGACTAAAGAAACTCATGCTCTATTCCATAGCATACTGCCTACTTAGGGGTGGTCTGTGCCTGACGTACAAGGCTATGTCCAATCAGGTATTGATAGACATGTTCCACCTCATACAATCCAAATCCATCAGAACCACAACAGCTACAGATTTAAACCTCAGCACACATATGAATAGGACATGCTGTAGGGACAGATCCATAACTCAGAGGCTTCCCATACTGTGGAACAGGATCCCAGTTCATGTTAGGCAGGGACCCTCACTGACACTCTTCATGTGAATTCTTGACGAGTGGATGGGAGATCATAGGTTTACACCAGGGGTCATCTCTGTGTCACTACTAGACAGAGGCACAGTAAACTAATGCTATTATGTATGGGGTCTTCACTGTGTCACTACTATACAGAGGCGCAATTTTCTAAATCTATTCTATACACTGTCTGCAGATAGCCTAGTACTAAACTATGACACTGTGAAACTATATATGTCTATGTATTTCTACATTCCTCTCTATCTATGTATACACATATGCATATTATATATATATATATATATATATATATATATATATATATATATATATATATATACATACATATCTCGATATACATATGTATACACATGTTATATATATATATATATATATATATATATATATATATATACACTCCTTTTTAGTTCCACATATGTATACACACAGTAACGTACTGATGAACATCCATTACTGTACAACCTACTTGTACATTGCACTACAACCTACATTGCTGTGTGCACATAGCTACCTTCACATACATATGTATGTAGAGCCTTCAGTGACAGTTGCAGTGTGTCCCCGGCCCTATGCACATCTTCATATACATAGCTACAGACCAATAACACATCTGGAGGGTTTACAGTAAGTAGACTATTATAGTAGTGCTTTACATTACCTGTGCTTGTTGCAGCTGTTTGTGTAGGCTTGCAGTTACTTGGCCTGCTGTCAGCCTCTTGTTTTGTTGTTACTGTTTTTTTTTTTTTATTTCTTTCTCTTTTGCTTTCCCTTTCTCTTTCTCTCTCTCTCTCTCTCTCTCTCTCTCTCTCTCTCTCTCTCTCTACCTCCAGCGGGTGCAATGAAAGTATTGCATGTGTGGACTGGGAGTACAGGATGCTTTTGTAGGTATCTGCACATGTCCATGTGATGGCCTCTGCACCAATTGTTAGCCAGCATTTACTAATTGCATGCAGCCTATTGTGTAGTGATTGCAGTTCTCACTGTGATTACAGGACAGTGCTATAAAAAGGTCTGTTAGGTAGGCATAGCCCTTTCAGATTATCAGGGTGGGGACCATGCTGGTTTGCTGTGGACACTGTTCTGTGAGTGTAAGGGTTGGTATGTCTCTCATATTTCAGGCTGTGTTGTAGACTCTGCAATGCATGTTGTTCTGTAAGCTGAGTATTCCTTCCTCCAGTGTCCTCCTCTCCGTGTGTATGTAAACTGACACCTACGACTAGTAATACTGTGTATATGGGTGTGTGTGCTTTCCTGTGGGGATTGTGGTGTAACTGGTATATAGCAGTGGCTCTTGCAATCTGTTGCTATGGCTTCAATATTTGGCCTTTACATTCACTCCTTGTATGCCTGCTAGGTGTCTTTCCTGTAATGTGTTGCTATGGCTTTCCTATTTTCCATTTACATTCACAGCTTGTAATGCTTGCTAAATCTGTTTGGGCAGCAATTCCTACTATTTTATGATATATTTCTTTCAGCACAATGTTATTGTATAGCAGTCATGGCTTAGTGGTAAGTCATGCAGACTAGTGTTTCCAAGGTCCTGGGTTCGAGACTGACAGAGGTATTTTATTTTGCTGCTGAGAAAACTACAGGCCTTGTCATTCAGAGTGACTAAGGCATTTTTAAGCAGTTGTAAGCGGGTTAGCGCTGGTTTGCGCGGAGCTCACGCATGCGCACTGCCGCTTAGCTTCGCGCACACACGCTTAGCTAAGCGCACATAAGCACACTCCCGCTTACTACGGCTTAAAAGTGCTTACTCTTGTGCACACCCACGCTATTTTCTTTTAAAGAAAAGAAAATGGGGAAATAGGAAAGTGGTGAAAAAGGGGGCACAAAGAGGGTAGGACAGTAGGAAAACAAGCTCGGGTTTTGCAGGAGGGATGTAGGAAAGGCCCATAGCTGCCCATTTCTTCGTCAGCAACAGCTGTGCATATGTTTGTAATTTGGTGTGAAATTTGAAACCTTCCACCCCTGAGAGAGGTGTGAGGACAACAATAATATTTGTTGAATAGCCAATTGTAATTGCCAGTTTACATGTCCAGCAGACATGTGTGCAAAATGGGCAGCTATGTATGGGGCATAATTTTTTTGTGGGTACAGAGTGCCCTTTTTTTTTTTTTTTTTCAGGTGAGAGTGGCATGTCAGGTACAGGAAGTCGGTATAGCTGGGGAGGTAGGTAGGGGAGGTTAACAGACAAGACAAACAAGACGCACACAGGGGTGGTGTATGACACATGTGGGGGGTTACACAATTGACGGGGATGGATGTTTGGATATCTCGAGCCCATGAGCCCACAGATGGCAACAGTGGAACTGAGATCCCCGCCCATGGGCAGTTGCCACTATGCCTTCACTGCCCAAGACGGTGCTGTGCTGGGGGCTGTGTAGGACGGGCAGCAGGCATGCCCGTGAGTTGTGCCACCCGTGCCTCAAGCTGGCATAGGGGTCCAAGCACAGAGTACCGGATCTCTCTACGCACCACAGTCCGGACACTACGGAGGATGAGTGGATGTTCTCCTCTGGCCATGCTTGCAGAGGGGGGATGAGCCCCATCCCCTGCAACGCTTCCACCCACAGGTGGCACAGGGCCACTGGAGGAGGATCCGGCCTGGGCACTACTGCCAGGTGCACTCGCCAGCTGAGGTGGGAGAGGTGGGTCCGCTGGAACCCGCCTTCCCTGTCGCCCTATGTTTTGCATTATTTAATGACAGTTTGGGTTAGTAACGTGCAATACCATTCACAATTAGTTGTAACAGCATGCATTAGTATTCCCATTAACCAAACACCCATAAATTCAAGCAGTTGAACAGCAAGCATAACACATGCATAATTTGAACAACAATACACGATCCAACAATATGCAGGGTTGAGTGATGGCAACAGGCCATGAGGTTTGGATGTATGAACAGGGCACATGCATCAACGTACATGCAAATATGTATGAACCAACAGGACAATTGTCCAGGGGAGTTAATTGTGAATACACATACCCATTTCACGTGGAATGGATTATTTGTGGTTATAGGGTAGGGTGAAGAAATATTTCATTAACAACTTCAGATACCTATACATATGCTGTACATTTCTACTAGCTGCAGATATATACACACTACAGGTCTGACTACAGTTTCCTATGTGTAAACTTATGCATGTTGGTGATAGGAATGTTACTGCTACATCAATATACATTTCATTTTTATTCATACACATTCATATCTGGCTCTGTTCAGCTACATCATCCTGCTACATTTGCTTTATATGGCTCTAGACAACTGTGGATGTTTGGTATTTCATACATCCATACTATCTGCATATTGCAAACTGAGAGCAACATATCCAGATTTTGGGACACACATTCCAGTTTCAGTACTTTTTTCTACACATGTTGCTGTTTGGTTGTGCCTGTCACATTCATTTCATTCTGTACTGACTGCAGTATACTTTATTCAGGAGTTATTACTACTTTATTGGTGGATTCATACCTCTTTCTCACACTCTCTCACTTGTTTTAATTTTACAATTCAGGATGGTATTTAATTCTAGGCTTTATTGACATGTTTTACTTTTAGTTATAACAATCCTTTCCAACAGTCTCACTTGTGTCATGTTTCAGAATTTAAATGGGGATATATTTCACACATGTGTTTTACTCAACTTGTGTGGCTGTACTTTTCAGCTTGCTGCAGGTTATGTACTATTATATTACAGGTGGAACATATCTTTATTTCAGACTTGTTTCATTTTTATTTTTGGATTACAGGCTGCATCACACTTATGTAATCACACAGTACTAGCAGAATCTCTCTTACACTGTTACTTGCACTTTATATTAATAGGTGACTACACTGCACTCTTTTGCAAGCTATCATACTTTTATTTTTTAACAGTTACAGGGAGAGAATTACTAACCTGCCTGGTGGTGCAACCGCACAAGCCTATCGGCACAGGCTTGACGATTCGCAGAATGGACACCTGCAGCTGCAATATAAGTAAAGTAATATTAGAATACACATCTCCATAATATCAGCTAGGTTAACTTTCTACATAAATAATTACATGTAACTTACTCAGTAGTGGGGCGTTGGGCATTTGCCGGGCCTCCTGGATCCAACGGTTCAGTTGGTCCTGCTTCAGTCTCTTCAGGTCCGCATAGTGGTGACGGACCTGTTCACCAGTCCTTGGTATTCCTGTGGCACTGGTGAGATCATGTGCAAACCGATCCCATGCCTCAGCCCTATATGCTCCCCACAGGACCTGGCCCTACATGAGTTGGGCCTCATGATCATGGACGAGGAGCCAAACCATATATTTGGACTCCTCAATGCCCCACCTCTGTGCTCGGAAGCAACTACCCCCTCCTACACCTGCCATCCTGACTGCAAATCAGTTCCACAATCAGTTATGCTGTGTATTCCCACCTATGGGGCTTATATATGCCGTTTTTCCCGCACTTATCTGTGATTGGCCATTTTGGAAATGTATCTGCTTCACAAAACCTGCTTTGTCATGCTTCTCTTTCCATTCATTCCTATATATATATATATATATATATATATATATATATATATATATATATATATATATATATATATATATATATATATATATATATATATATGCTATTACTGCATTTCTAAGAGCAACTGTCATGGCTTAGTGGTTCAGTACTTTGACTATGGTGCATGGTATCCTGAGTTCGAGCCTGGCCATTGCTTTTTATATTTTATGACTGTCTACACAGGCTAGGAGGTGTGTCTGTGTAAAGGCAGTTTTGATACAGCTTGCTCAACGTTGCCTGTCGTTTAGCTTGTTGGCACGGTGCGCAGCTCTGCGCAAATGGGTCATGCTGGCTTACGCACCATTTGGCTGCCAGCACGCATATTACGCTCAGCTCAGCTACGGGCACACAGTTTCAGTGTGTTAGGACTCTGCTCAACCCCAGGCACTCATTTTACACCTGTTAAACCACTGCTCACCTACGGGCACTCATTTTACACCTGTTAAACCACTGCTCACCTACGGGCAGATATACTCAGCTTGTTAGAGTGTAGCTCAGCTATGGGCACTTCTGACATTTGTTTTTTTTTTCACACATTTCTTCATAATACATGGCCCATTTAATTACATTTTACATAAAAATAATTTTATACATGTACATATATGTCAGGGAATTGTTTCGTGCTTATTTCACTAAAAATAAAAAATTGATGTTGTGGGGGCTTGAACCATGACTGCCTCCTCTTCAGCCAACGTCTCTACCACTACGCTATTGCTTCTTGGCTTACTTTACATATTTAGTTCTTATATGCTTTTCCTCTGACTGCTAACTGTGGCTAAGCGACGGGCACGCCCGAGCAAACGAGCGCACTCACGGGCAAACATCTTTAAAACTTATAAAAAAAAATATAACATGTTCATTTTTACATTTTATGTTAATAGTATGTGGGGGCATGTGTTGTGTTGTGTTTATTGACATTTACATGGACTCTGTCGTGGGGGTTTACTTTCGGGACTGTTACTCTTCTGGGGGCATGTCCGTTTGCAGGGCTCGCCCTACGGGCACGCCCCCTAGTGTCTTACACGGACCGTGGTAGCCTTAGGTGTGAGTCAGCATGCCCTCATGCATATGCATGGCTTGCTGACGTCACACCCTTTAACTGCAGCCTCCGTGTAAGCCTTGTAACTCTTACACGGAGGCTTTGTGAATCCTGCCCATACTTAAAACATAACCTCTTTCATTTTGCATTCAAGACATTTTATTTTCAAATTAAAAAAATATTATTTTATAGGGTGATATATATTCTTGTCACAGCAGATGTAATTAATTTGTATTCAGTGATACCACACAATCTTGGACTGTTATTCATAAAGGGGTATTTAACATTTTCTTAGATTTTTCTGATGGTCATTTTTTAACAACTTTATTAAAATATCATTTAAGGCATGCATGGATACACATACATTAATAGAAAAGAAAACAAACCATAGTAACATTTTTCCACTTATACACATTGTTCATTATGAGTTTCCTTTCTTTATAACAACTGTCTTTCAGTTCAGCATTACATAAATCACTCAGTCCCTGCCTTCTCTTAAACATTACTCCTCCTTCTGAACATTATTATGCATTTATTTGTCCCACAGATTCCATTTATGTGCAATTTGTTCCTTTCCTTTCCTAGAGGTCCCTCTTCCAGTTCTTTTTATCTGTTTTACAATATTCAGTACTACAAATATGGTTGGTTTAGATTTTGATTTCCATTTTTCCAGTGATTGCTTTGCTTTGTTTTTAAGGATCCACATCTCATGCATAGAAAGGATGTTGTTATAGGGGCAAACATAGTCTCCAGTTATGCCAGTCTGCCAATATCATGATTATGTGGGGAGATTGTTTGTATCAAGCATCCTTTATGCCAAAAAGTATTGTTATCTCTTATTTATTGGTGACATTGTCTGTCTGCTGTTAAAGTATAGACGAGTTGAATATATTTTGTGAATTTTTAAACACACAAATCATTTTTTAAGTTTAATTTTAAATTTGATATATTTGCAAAGATCCAGACAAGAAAATGTTTACAATAGCTATTTCCTGTAAGAAAGGAGAGTGGCCACAGTGGTTAGCATTGTCACCTCACAGCAAGAGATTCTCTGGTTCAATCCTTGGCTGGGGTGCCTTCTGTGCGGAGGCTGCATGTCCTCCCTGTGGTCGCATGGGTTTCCTCCGGGTGCTCCGGTTTCATCCCAAAGACATGCTGTAGGTGGATTAGACATTCCAAATTGGCCCTAGGTGTGAATGTGTACATGTGTGTGCCTTCCGTGGAAAGTTGGGCACTGGGCTGGCAACTCAAAATCATAAAAAAACTCCATTGCCAATCATGAGCGGACAGGTGATCTGCTGTGGTGACCCCTAACCGGGAAAAGCTGGAAGAAGATTTCCTGTAAGAAAGTGACAAGTAATTTCTGTTTAGATTATGGAAGTATGCATCCTTCATACAATAAAAATAATGTAGCTAAAGGTCATACTATTTGATTTAACAGCTAAAGATTTGAAGAAGAATTATGTATTATAAAAAGGAATTTATGACCAAAATGTATCCTATTAAGTTGATTGTGGAATGTGAAAATGATGTATTAGAAGGGAGAAACATGATTTTTAAGACATTAACATCAAAAGATGGTATAAAAGGCAATAATAATGAAGAGAGATGGTTTTAACAGGCAGTTGAGTTACATTTGATGTATTGTTTGGAAACATCAGGCATTTGTAATCTAGTTGAGAATAACTGGAATACTTCTATGACTAATAATGACGTTAAGAAAGCTGTTGGTGAAAGGCCTTTGTTTGTAAATAAGAAAAAAATATAATATTAAAAACATTTTAGCAAGAAAGAAAGCAAATGCAATTTGAAGAGGATGTAGGTGCAGCCAATGTAGGTTTATTGTTGACTCACCTTCCTTTTCCTGCTTTAATACCCAAAAGTCTTATTCACCACCAGGTTGTTTCAATTGTAAGTCCAGTGTTTGATTTATATGGCTAGCTGCTTATACTGTGAGACACTTCATGTTGGTAGAACAAAATGTTGTTTTGAAAAAAATAATGATTTCTGAGCATAATTAGGCTCTAGCTGTTGTTAGTTGTCCAAACACTTGTGGCTTTCCATCAAGTGTTTCACTGACATGATTTTAACCAGGTGATATTTTACTATTTAATTTGGAGTTTGTGTTTTTTTACCAAGCTGATAAAGTCTCAGAGCAGAGACAAAAGTTTTGTAATCTCAAACATTAAAAAAAAACAAAAAAAACAAAAACAAATTAAAATACATATATGCAGGGGGGCAAGCTCCCCTGCACCCCCTGCTATTAAAATATACCAACTCCAAGATTGCACTACAGTGAGGAAAAGGGAATATTCCCATTACATGCTGTATGGAGACCTCCGTTTAAATGTTCAAAGTTTTAGAACTTCATTCATATGGTTTTGACCATATGAAATTCGAAATTCTGAACTTCGGTCATTCAACTAGGACCCATATATATATATATATATATATATATATATATTAGTTTATCACAGCTTGAATGTTAGGCTGCCCTGTGATCAGATAACCACTACTATTTAATACAGCATCTTATATATACTAACAAAATGTTGCGGTTTCCACAAAATAGGCTAACTTTTGTCTTACCTCTAACCAAATGTTTCTACCTGTATAAAATGTCTTTTATCTATAAAATATTCATCTCGCATATTTATTTATTTATTTATTCCACATTTGTTAACTGGATTAGTCCAACTGAGTTTGCAAACAAACCCATTTTCAGTGGAGACCTGATGGGGAAAAGCCCCAGCAATCATAAGAAAAAATAACGTGACAATATACAAATATTAAATAACAATCACAATACAAAATAATTGTAAAACAAGAAAAGGTTATTAACTATTTGCATTGCATTGATAGTAAACAAGCCATTTTCAGTGGAGATCCAAGGGGAAAGAGCCCCAGTAAACATAAGCAAAGATAAACATACAGGACAAAAACTATTAAAAACAGCACTGCAAATACGAAATTAATTATAAAGAGAAAAACAAAAGAAAAAAGATTATGAACATTAAGGGCTGCACTGATAGTAGTGGACTAAAATGTATTACATATGAGAGTAAAAACAAAAAGATAATCGTTGTTCAAAAGAAGGACAATGTATGACATTGATGGGAAGTGGGGGGAGGTAGTTTGGAGAATGGGAAAGGGCTATAGCAGTAGAGCTGAGGGTTTAGGAGATTAGTTTAAGCAGAAGTTACTAACAACAAGCTTTTCTGTGTAGGAGGGAAACCTTCTAGCTTATCAGTGGGAGTGGTAAGCACTAAGTAGCCTATCTATCACAAGAGTGGTTTCTGGCTTAGAAATCGTAGTTTATTGGCCATTTGGGCAGTGTTTCCATCTCTTTAAACTTTCTAGTTTAAAAGCCTGTATTTGTGCTTGCTTTCCACCTTCCCTGTAACTAGTTCAGTCCAGATACAGATTTGCTGTATCCAGGACTGTTTGTAAGCTTCTGTGCCCCCCAAGCCTTTCTGTGTTGGAGGGAAGCCTTCTAGCTTATCAGTGGGAGTGGCAAGCACTAGGTAGCCTATCTACAACAAGATCCAGATACAGATTCTTAGTTTTAGCACTTGAATTTGCTTATCTGTGCTCAGCACTTGATCAGAACTTGTTGTAAGCACTAAATAAACTACAAATTACTACAGCACTCACCCTTCCTCATTACCTAGAGGAAAACAGGTTTGGGACTTACTTTCCTCACTTGCTTAGAGAAAAACAGCTCTTGTACTCACTTTCCTCACTTGTCTAGAAGAAAATATTTTTTTATTCAGGCATGTCCAAGGGTCAGCTCCCAGTGTTCTCTCCAATGTATCTGATGAATCTGGGCATCCTGGGGCAATGTAGCAATTGCCTCATGTACACAGACAACCCTCTCCTCCTACCACCCAACACTACAACCTGTAAGAGATGCACTTATCTAACCAAACTGGAGGTAAAGCTGTCTCTAACCAAGACTGAACTTGATGGTCAAGAGGAGAAGGTAAACACTTGCACCACACCACACTCATCACATAGTCCCACTAAGCCTATACCACCAAAATCCACACATAGAAACACAAATACATTCACAGAGGCTCTCAATAATAATCTGCTCAAGCAACAGAGACCTCCAAAGCAGAAATGCAAGCAACCTCCCTACACCAACACAACCCAAATGACACATGGCCCACAGACTCAGTGTGTCACTCAACCACAGCCCATAAGGCAAAACAACATACCCAACACACTAGTCATAGGTGACTCTATAGTCAGGCACACTGATGTCCCACTCACCAGGCTAAACAAGGAGAAGGTCACTGTCAGCTGCCTGTCGGGTGCCAGGATCCACCACATAACCCACACACTCAGGTCACTCCACAACAAGAACAAATATGACTCTGTGATTGTCCATGTTGGTGTGAACGACCTGAGATGTACCTCTCTGGACTACATGAAAAGAGACATGGAAGAACCATACGATCTTATAGCCCAGGCAGGTATGACCCTAGCCCTGAGTAGCATCCTGCCATCGCCCAGAATGATACTGCAGTACAAAGACAAAACGATTGACTTCAACAATTGACTAAGCTTCTGGTGTCATTCTAAGGGGATCCAGTATCTGTCTGCCTGGGACGACATGGTTGACAAACCACGATGCTTTGCCAGAGATGGCCTGCACCTGTCTACCCTGGGATTCCGGATACTGGCAAAGGCTCTTGCTGCCCCTATAGTGCCTTTTTAGGCAAGGTTCAAATGACAAATTCACCACCATAACAGGAACAGGCAAGTAAAAACTGAGGGTAATGCTACTCAATGCTAGAAGTCTAAATCTCAAAATGCACTCACTCGAGGCACTCCTTAAAATGGAGAACATTGATGTCTGTGCAGTGACTGAGACCTGGTTCAAGGCTCCAGAGAGCACCCCTGCTTTACCAGGCTATAACTCATACCACACTTTTCAGCCATCTAACCTGGACCGGAACACCAAAGGTAGAGATGTGTCTACATTCATTAAGGATATCCACACCTCCAGGCTAGTTGCTCAGCATAATGCAGCCAAGGTTATTCAAGTGCAACTAACTCTGGGCAAAACTGCAATCCAATTTGTAGCTTGCTAAAGAACCCCCACCATGCCCCAGGATTCCCACTCCTCTTTTCTTGATATACTGGAAAATATTAGGGTTCAAGCAAACACCCTAATATTGGGCTATTTCAACTGCCCCACCATTAACTGGGAAAACTACTCATGTACCAACTCCTTTGCTCAGTGCTTTCCAGAATTCATAAATTCCAATGCCCTGGATCAACTTATCCACACCCCCACCAGGGCAACAATATCCTAGACCTAGTCATTACCAACATGAGTGACCGGTGTTCCACACCTGAAGTCAACTCCTCATTGGTTAGATCCGACCATAAGTTAATCACCCTAGATATCCACACCCCGCCCCTCACCCCCCATTAAGGAAACCACGGTAAAACATTTCTCCAAAGCCAACTTCATGCTTCTTAAGACAGACATGGTGAACTTCATGACCCCCATGCAGATGGATAAGACAGTTACGACTGCTGAATCCTACACAAATGCACTCTATAAGCACTTACACGACTGCACGGATCGTGCTATCCCAAACAGAACCAAGATGCTATCCTCCAAAAAAAGGAAGCCAATCTGGGGGTCCCCTGCCATAAACAAATTCTACAACAGAAGGAAGAAATTGTTGCAAAAGAGAGCAAAATCCCATGACTGGAGGAGCTCCCTGGTGAGCCTCAGCAAGAAGTTGAGATCCCGTATAAGATCCTCCAAAGCTAGCCATGAAAACAAGATTGCCAGTGATTCAAAGGACAACCACAAAGCATTCTATAGCTATGTCAAGAATCTCAGTGGCAACACCCAGATCTGCTCTGAGTTACAGCACAATGGCACAAAAATTGCAGAACCAACTGATATTGCCAACATCCTGGCAGATAGGTTCAGTGCTAACTTTAACCCCCCCTCACTCCCTAAAGGGCCTATATCTATACAGGAAGAATGCAGAGTCCCTGTAATCACAACTTCACAGGTAAAAACAGCACTCTCTAAAGCCAAAAACACAGCATCCATGGGACCGGACAACATCCCAGGCTACGTTTTACACAAACTATAGAAAGAACTGTCTCCCCACCTAAGCACCTTGTTCAATCATAGCCTCATGTCAGGTTTTGTGCCCACTGAATGGTGCAAAGCAACAGTTATCCCACTCCACAAAGGGGGTGCCACCACTGATCCTGGGAACTATCGCCCTATTAGCCTGATGAGCCTCGTCTGCAAGGCCATGGAATGTATCATCATGGAATTCATAAACAAAGACATTGGTAACCTCCAAACTCTGGACCCCACCCAGTTTGGGTTTGTGAAAAGCAGATCTTGCCTTCTGAACCTGGTCGACTTCTTTGAGGCAGTCACCAAAGCCATAGACAAGGGTAAGGTGGTTCACACAGCATATCTTGACCTCGCCAAGGCTTTCGACACCATCCCCCATTCTGGAATTATAGCTAAACTCACTAAACTAGGTATAAATCCCTATGTCACAAGATGGGTTGCTAACTGGCTCACTGACAGAACCCACACTGTAAAAGTTGCAAACTCCAAATCTAACTTCAAACCAGTGAAAAGTGGAGTACCACAGGGTTCAGTCCTGGGACCTCTCCTGTTTGGTATCTACTTCTCTGAAGTACAGGCTAACACAGAAGGCCTCTGGCTAATGAAGTTTGCAGATGACTGCAAACTAGGAGCTATAGTCAGGTCCCTAAATGATGTGGACATCTTATAGAAGGGCCTCACTGAGACAGATGCCTGGTGTCAGAGCCATGGCCTCAAGCTCAATGCCAAAAAGTGCATTGTTATCCCCTTTGGTAAAAACTCTGTACCCATGAACTACCACATAGGCGGCAGTCTTCTTAACACCGAATGTGTGATAAGAGACCTTGGGACCCAGGTGGACAGTAGTCTCTCCTTTGATAATCACATTGCCACAGTAGTCAGGAAATCCTTCTACATAGCACACCTCATCACAAAAGGGTTCTCATCCAGGAAAAAAGAGGTCATTGTTTCCCTCTACTCAACACTCATTAGACCCATTATAGAGTACAATGCCCCTTTTGGAATATGCCTCAACAAGACATCTGCAGCAGCTGGAAAGGCCACAGAAGTACTTCACAAAGAGAATTACTGGCCTCAAACAGATGCCCTACACTGATTGTTTCAAAAAAATCCAACTTTACTCTGTAGCATATCGCCTACTCCGAGGTGATCTCTGCCTAACATATAAAGCTATGTCAAACCCAGAGCTGCTGGACATGCTACACTTAAAGAAATCCTGATCCCTCCGGGCTACACGCTCTAGGGACCTAAACCTTGTCTCCAAAATAAACAGGACTTGCTGGATGGACAGATTCCTGTTCCAGGGACTTCCCATTCTCTGGAACAAGCTACCCATCTATGTCAAGCAAAGTTCCTCATTAACACTCTTCAAGAAAAATCTTGATGAGTGGATGGGAAATAGGAAATACACCTCGGGGATGACTTCTGTGGCTCTGCTCGACAGGGGCACAGGAAATTAACTTTCTTGGGTTGGCGTAAGCTAGGGAACTTTGTTGGCTAGGCTTACTTAGGCCCTTAAACCGATAGCCTAGTACCTACCTATGAACCTATAAGAAAGAAAGAAAGGAGATGCAACAGGTTATACAGTAGGAGAGACTAAGACTACGTGTGGTCAATGCAACGGCATAATTTCAAGTTTAGCAGGTGGGAGTTAAGCTCCTTTTTAAAACAGGAAAAGGAAAGGTTGGAACTAATATGGAGAGAGAGTTTGTTTCAATTTAGTGAGACAGTTTAAAATAGTTTTCCAATATTCCTTTTGGGTTTATTAACTGAGAGCAGATGCTGATCAGCACTCTGGAGATGGGGGAGGGGAGTAGGGAGTAACATGGAACGTGGGAGCAGGGCAGGCAGAGGGGTTGTTGAATATGGAAAAGGTAGTGTGGAGTTGCGATGTTAGGAGAAGGTGTGGAAATTCCAGCCACTGAAGTTTGTTTAGTGAGAGGCAGTGATGTGAAGAGAGTGGTTGGTTTAGAATAAATCTGGCAATTTTGTTGTATGTTTGTTCCAGTTTCTGCATTGAGGTAGTTTGGATATTGGTAAGGATGGGGGAAGCGTATAGAAGACTCGGGAAGAGAAATGCCTGGGCAAGAGTGCATTTAGTGGCAGTAGTGGGGAATTTTTTATTCCTATTTTGGTGTTTTTTTATGGCCTGTTGTATATGCAAGTCAAATTTTAGTTGGTCATCAATTATTACCCCAAGGAGTTTGGTGTGTGAGGCAGGGGAGATAGTGGTGCCATCTAGGGAGGAAAGGGGAAATTTAGATTTAAGAAGAGAGAGAGTGTCTGAGGTAGGAAGAGAAGGAGTTGAGTTTTCTTAGAGTTAAGGATTAGTTGATTGTTTCTGAGCCATTTTTCAACAGAGATAAAGGAAGTCTGTGTTAGTGAGTGTAGTTCAGAGATAGTATTGGAGGTAGATAAGAGAGCAGAGTCATCAGCATATTGGATTACAGATGAATGACTGTAGGATGAATGTAAGTTGTTGGTAAAAATGTTGAAAAGGAGCAAATATGGAGCCTTGGGGTACTCCTGTTTGAACAGCAAGGAAGGATGACAAAGCCTGCTGCCATAAAACAGCTTGTTTTCCTGCCAGTGAGGTAGGATTGGAACCAGCCAAGAGTAGAAGGAGAGCGGTTTAGGTCTGAGAGTTTGTTAAGAAGGATGGGATGAGATACAGTGTTGAAGGCTTTAGAGAGATCAAGGAATAGACAGGAGATGAGGAGGTTGTTGTCATTAGCTTCTGCAACCTTTTTAGTAAAGTATAGTAAGGCAGTCGAGGTACTGTGTTTAGGGTGGAAACCATGTTGCGAGGGGGTGAGGAGATTTTCGTAAATGAGATCGAACAGTAATTGAGTATGTATACATTTTCAAGGATCTTTGAGAGTGGTGAAAGAAGTGCGATTGGTCTATAGTTAGAGGGTTCAACAGAGTTGCCACCTTTGTGCAGAGGAGTGGTATAGAAGGGTTTCCATATTACTGGCACAGTAGATTCTTGAACGCAGCAGTTGATTAAGATAGATACAGGATATGCAATAGAGTCAGCAGCAATTTTCAGAATTAAGGGGAGAGTTTATCAGTGGAGGGAGAGCATGGTTTTAGTTTAAGAAGCAGGGATTTGATGTATTCAGTAGAAACGGGTCGTAAAGTAAAAGACTAAGAGATAGAGGTTTAGGGGGAGGTGAGGGTGACACAGAAGAGTTGGGATGAGCAGAGTTACCAGAGGGTAGGAGCTTAGAGATGCTGTCTATGAAGTGTTTGTTGAGTAAGGCTGCAGTTTCAGAGGGAGAGTGATAGGGGAAAGGGTTAGGGATGGTAGGAGAACCAGTGTGGAGCAGGGAGTTGATAGCAATCCAGAATTTTTGGGGATGATTTGGGTGAGAACTTTGAAATTTAGTGAAATATTGGTGTTTATCCAAAATAATAAATTTTTACATGATTTCTGAGTTGCTTATAACATTGGAGAAAGGTGTGAGTTTTAGTGGTTTGCCATTTGTTTCCATAGAGCATCTCTTTCATGCATCAAAGCATGAGTAGCTTTGGAGAGCCAGGGTGCAAAATTAGATTTGGTTCTGATTTTGTGAGTTGGGGCAAGAGAGTTTAGGAGATCGGGGAAAATGTGGTTTAGTATCAGCATCATTGAGCGGGAGAGTTTTTAGGAAAGACCTGTTGATGGCAGAGAGTCTATAGTTGAAGGCTTCAGGGGAAAAGTTAGTCAGTTTCCTACAATCTCTGTAGAGATGGGGCTTAGAGAGATGAGGAGAGTGCCTTAGGATAGAGATGGGAGAATGGTCACAGAGTAAGGGAAGGTAGAAGGGTTACAGTAGTTATTAGGAGAGTTGGTCAAAGTCCAGTCAATTGTGGAACCAGTAGCATTTTTATTGTAGTGGGTAGAGGTAGTGATCAGTTGTGAGAATCCATACAGTTTTATGAAATGTTGGGGTGAGTGACCAGTTAGGGAGTTCCATTCTATATTAACATCTCCAAGAATGATGGTTTCATAGGGGACGGAGGTGTTTATCCAGGAGAGTATATGTTCAAAGATAGGGATGTTTTTACCAGGGAGGGTGGATATAGATAGAGGCAATGGCAAACTTCCTATAGTTATTGATGTGGCAGTCTAGGAGCAGTAGTTCAGCAGGGGAGAAACTAAGCAGGGTAATGTCTATAGATGTTAGAGTCAGTGAGACAGAGAACAAGGCCACTCCGCCGCATATCTCTTTCTCTTTTAAACCAATTTTTTCTGCCTGTACAAAACGTCTTTTATCTGAAAATATTCAGCTTTCATCAAATCTCTTTCTCTTTCAAATAAAAGGCAGTATAATATGTTTTAAAAGTGCATCATAAGCAGTATATTTCTCTAAATGCATTGTTTGCACAGGCATGCCATTATTTATCTATATCTAAATACAAAGCTTTATAGTTTAAAAGTTATCCACCAGTTGACCATGAGAAATAAAAATGGTCTCATGCCATTGTGATTATTAAAAAGTAAGAGTCTTTCCTGTAAAATGATATGTAAAGTCAGCACATAAGTCCATCAATCAGTTTAGACCCTTTCCTATTCGAAGGTTTGAAATCTATAGTAATGTTTCTGATAGCTATTTTCCAGAATAAACCTCAAAATTAATTTCTGTTTCAAAGCTAACTCCACTAAAAGTATATGGAGTTTGTTTACCAATGTGATGTTAAAAAATAACTAAAAGCAAAGATTAAAACCTGGTCCCACTTTCTTTTTTCTGTCTCTAATGTCAAAATTAAAGTAATTTACAGTAACTATATCCTTTTTAATTAACAAAAGAGTTGTTCTCTTGCTTTACTGCAGTACAGACATTTACAGTAATTTGGCATAGTACTGCAGCCTTTATCCTACAGTCTAGTACTAATAATCTACCAGGATTCCCAATATTTATTTTATTTATTTATTACAATTTGTTAACCGGGTAGTGTCCAAATGGGCCAGAAGCCCATTTGCAGCGGATGCCTGGAGAGAAAAGCTCCACATGCAGTAACAAAGTTTACAATAATAATAGTTTTATAATACAGCAGTCAGTACAGAGTACAAACAACAGTGTACAGAGGTATACAGAATCTCAAGTGGAAGGACAAGCCATTATAGACGTATACAGAACATACCTGTCAACTGTACAGATTTTTGCAGAATGTCCAGATTTTTGCCTCATATTTTTGGTCTGTTTCTCATAACAATTGTTCTTTTCTGACAAGCATTGGGATAATCTAAAGGTTAAAGTCAGTAAATAATGACATGCATTTGAGTTTCAGACTTCATATACTTCAGAAACACACAAATCCTGTTATTCTAGCAACTTTATAAGCTTATAAGAGCAATATTTAAAATGTGTCCCTATTTTTGGGTCTTTGTTCCCACATTATGTCAGGCTTCGTCCAGATTTCTTGTGCTTAGAGGTTGAGAGGTATGATACAGAATACAAATTACAAAGACAGTGTGCGCAATATAAATTCAGAGACAGTATGCATGTATATAAACAGTGAAATAATGACAGGGAGTTAATTACCATTCCAAGTGTATCTACTGTATGGGGTGGAATTAAAGAATCTATGTCCATCAATGAAACAGTGTGAAAGCTGTTATGAGTCAGCAGAGTTTGCAGAGAGATGGAGGGAATATAGTAGGAGGATAGAGTAGAGGATAAGGTAATGTACAGTGAGGCAGTTAGCCTGGCGAATTGCAGGAGCAGACCCAGTGTTTGGCTAGGTAGTTCTTTAGGAGTTGTTTGAACTCGTGGTGGTGAGGATTTTGTGTGATGGGTTGTGGAAGAGTGTTCCATAATTTGGCAATTTTGTGGGAGTAAAGGGAGTCACCGTGGCAGTTGTGGGAGTGGAAAACCTTTAGCAGTAGGTTGTTGGAGGTTCTGAGGGAGCGGGTATTAGTTCTAGGTTGGACAAGGTTAGAGAGAGCAGGGCAGTTACTGGGTTGGTTGATTATTTTGTGGGCCATGGCCATTTGGTTGAGTGATAAAAGATTAGGGAGTTCTAGCCAGTTGAGCTGGGAGAGTGCAGTGCAGTGGTGAGTCCTGTATGGCTGATTAGTGGCAAACTTGGCTATTTTGTTGTAACAGGATTCTAGGTTATTGAGCTCAGTCTTACGTAAGTTTGTGAATATGTGAGATCCAAATAGGAGGGTGGAAAGCAGGTATGACCGAGCAGTGGCTAGTCTAGCACTCTGAGTAAGATATGGTTTAGGCCTACAGGGGGTGCCAAGTTGGAATGAACTTTCTTGATAGTCAGAGAAATATGTTAGTTGAATTTTAGATTCTCATCTATTGTGACTCCTAGAAGTTTAGTCTGGTTAGTGGGCTCTATTTTGGTTCTAAGAAATAACTCAGCTAGTATATCCAAAGAATTTATTTTATAGTACCAACAATTGATGTTCTCCAGCGCCTCGGCATAAGCCTTTTAACAGAGTATAACAAAACCCATTTCTCATTCCTTTATATAGTAAAAAACTATTCTAATAAAACAATTAAAAAACACTTAATTACAGCAGCCATTTTCAATCAAGCTCTCTATTTAACCCCTTAGGGTGTAGAGTGTCAAATTTTAAAATAAACAATGCTTCTTTCCATTGTAGTTTATTCTTCAAGCACATACCTTTCACACAATGTACTTTTTCCAAAATTGTGCCTGTTAAATTCTTACCATCACTGTTATGATATTTTTTAAAATGAAAGCCTAATTTGGT
Organism: Protopterus annectens; assembly: GCF_019279795.1. Taxonomy (NCBI): domain Eukaryota; kingdom Metazoa; phylum Chordata; order Ceratodontiformes; family Protopteridae; genus Protopterus; species Protopterus annectens. The sequence continues at coordinate 847,578,089 of NC_056728.1, read as the reverse complement.
TCTGTTTGAGGTTAGGATTGTTAGAGGAGACTGATCATGTTTGGATATTTTGTTTCTGAAGACCATCATCTTAGTCTTGTTCGGGTTAAGTATAAGCTGATGATCTGAGAAGTATTTTTCAATGTCCTGAAAGGAAGTTTGCATTTTTATTTGAAGTTCGTGTGGTGAGGGGGCTGAGCATATAAGTGTGGACTCATCTGCATACTGGACAATGTGGTCCAGTTGAGGTTGTTAGTAAAGATGGTAAAGAGGAGAGGACCAAGAATGGAACCTTGAGGTATACCGACTGAGATGGGGAGTAGGGGGGATAGACAGTTTGCCCATTTAGTTGCTTGCTGACGATTGGAAAGATAACTTTGAAACCAGGTTAGAGATGCAGTAATGAGGCCATAAGATGAGAGTTTGTCTACAAGTAGTTGGTGAGAAACAGTGTCAAAGATTTTGGACATATCAAGAAAGATAGAAGAGAAACAGAGTGACCTTCATTAAGGAGATGATTAATGGTGCTGGTGAAAGATATTAGAGCTGTGGTAGTACTATGCTTAGATCACAAGCCATGCTGAGAGCTAGAAAGCAGATTGTGACTAAGGAGGTGGTGAAGGAGCTGATTGTGGATGCATTTTTCTAAGATTTTTGTGAGGGGGGAAAGGATGGCTATGGGGTGGTAGTTGTTGAGTTCCCTGGAGGGTCCACCTTTGTGAAGGGGAGTGTTGTGTGATACTTTCCAGAGAAGAGGGATGTACTGTTCTGTAATGGGATGAATGATCAAGATAGATATGGGGCATGTGATGGAAGGTGCAGCAATCTCCAGAAATACATTAGGATGTTGGTCAGCAGCAAGACAGCAGGGTTTTAGCTTAGTTAGGAGTTTTTTTATGTAGGTAGTTTGAATGGCATTAAAAGTGAGGGGATTGGGGGTTGTTTGAGTTAGGAGTGGGAAAGGTAAGTGGCTGGATGATCTGGGAACCTAGTAGGGTGGTTATGGAATTAATAAAGTGGGAGATGAATTGAGTAGTTATAGAGTCAGTGTTGTTAGAAGAGACAGGAGCAGGGGTTAACGGTATGACTGGGGCTAAGGAGTGTTTTTGTTGACAGGTTTGAAAGTAGGTTTGTTTGTCTTTTTTGATTTGTTTCTTAGCTAAATTCTGAAGCTGTTTATATGCTAAGATGTTGGATCTATCTTTGGTAGTTCGGTAAGCTGGCCATGCTCTATCTCTACGTTTAATTAGCAGGTTGGTTCCATTTGATAGCCAAGGTAGTTGCTTGGCTCTTTGTTGTACTTTTCTAGAGAGAGCAAGACTATTAAGTATGTTAAGGAAGGGGTTGTTAAAATATTGGACAGCCATGTCTAAATGGAGGTGTTTGAGTTGTGTCCAGTCACATTGTTTAAGTAATAGGTTAAAAGTAGAGGGGGAGACATCTTTAGTACTACAGATGTATTTGTAAGAGATGTTACTTTGAGTATGTACTTGTTTTCTTTAAAGAAATGTTGGAGAATGGTCACTAAGGGAGTCTGGCAGGCATCCAGCTAGGTAGTGGAGGTTGGGCCTGTTAGTCAGAATCCAATCTAGTATTGACTGTTTATTGGAATGTTTGTCTGTACGAGTTGGACAGGTTATGGTTTGAGTGAAGCTGAAGAGGTTTATGAAGCTTGAGTGGGTACTAGATGAGCAGGAGTGCCAGTCAAGATTGATGTCACCAAGAACTATAGCTTCTTGGCTGAAACTGTTAGATGCCCAGGATAGTAGATTTTCAATGGTAGGAAGAGTATTGCCTAGAGGGACATAGGTGGCTATGATGATTATGTTTATGTTGGGATCGATTACAAGGTGAGTTGTTAGGATTTCTGTGTTGGATAGATCTGGGTAGGCACAGTTAAGTAGTTCAATTTTGAGGGTGTCTTTAAAAATAATGACAACTCCACTGCCTCTGTTGTTTAATCTGTCTTGTCTAATGATGTTATAGCCAGATGTGATAACTTCATTATCTTTAATGTGTGGTTTTAACCAGGTTTCAGTTATCACAGCTATGTCTGGTGAGTAGGTGGCTAGGACTGTATGGAATTCAGTGATTTTATTTGTGAGGCTGCAAAGATTGAAAGTGGTAAAAAGTATGTCATTGGTAGAGGTTTTTAGGAGATGAGGGTAGAGGTGGGAGTGTGAAGTAGATTGTACAGAAGTTATTTGGAGGGCTGGCAGGGAGGAGTGTTGGCAGGGTGTTACATTATCATTTGGACCTGGGTTAGGATGGATGTCAGATTGGAGTTTAATTTGTGTTAAAGGGTGTAATAGGAAATGCCTTAGCTTATTAATTAACTTAGCATATCTTGTAGTATGGGGGTAGGGCAGATAAGTCTGAATGTGTTTGAAGGGTGTGAGGAGAGAGGTTGAGTTATTGTAAAGTTGTGGGCTGATGGTGTAAGTGTGGTGTTGAGAGCAATGGGAGGACAGTGGAAGAGTTGGAGAGTGGTACCATCTAATGTGGTATGTATGGAGAGAGGTGGAGTTATAGGTGGAGGAGAGAAGGTACAATATGAGAGTATAGGCTGTTAAAGAGCAGTAGAGGTGCATAGTTGTTAGATATGTTGGGAGGCTGGGGTAAAGGGTGGGGAGAGGAGGGTAAGAGTGAGGTTGAAATGAGTAGGGATGTGAGTATACAGTGTAGAGGGTGGGGACTGGGGAGGTGGGACTCAAGATAGATAAGATGGAAATGGATAGGGTGAGGGAATTCTGGATGTGGTTTGGATAGGTATAAATCTAATGAAAGTGGGGGTAGGTGGGAATGGGGGTAGGGTAGGGGGAATGAAGTGAGTGGGTCTAACCACGAGGCAGTGAGTAAAGTATCCAAGAAAACAATCAGCCTTAGTGGAGTGCTTTTAGTAATTAAATTACTAAATTTGACTAATTCCAATAGAAAATAAACAGAACTGCCCTATAATTTCAGACTCAGGACTGGAAGGTGAGCTACAAATGCAGATCACTAATTCACCTATGTCTAATAATACAGGGAAGTCCAGGGCAGGGAGGGCAATTCTATTCTGTAGAGGCTGAGGTAGTGTGCATGCCACTGACTATAACAGAGCAAGATATAATATATTAAGCAGGTATTAACACTTACCTAGCAGATATTAACTTAGGAAAAAACAGTAGACCGTTGCCCCATGGGTGACTGCTGGGAAGGTCTCACATGAGAGTTAATTTGTGGGAGGTAGATTCACTTAGGGGGAAACTGGTTAACTCACTTGCTGGAAGTACCAAACTGTAGGTGAAAAAGAGTTAATGAAGTAGATGCCCAGGGATAGTGTATGAAGAGTTGACACAGTTGAATAACATCTTAGGAGGATGGGGAAGGAAAAAAATAGTAAACCAAGTAAGGAGGTGAGAGGACAAAGTAAAGAGAGTGAGAATGCAGTGTAGGGAAGACAGGGAGACACAGCAGTAAGAGGAAGTAGTAGAGGGACACAATAACACAGTACAAAAATGCCCAATCTCAGTGGGCTAAAAAAGCTTGAGTTATAGTCAGAGTAGATTAACAGTTCACATGCAACACTGCAGAGGTAACAAATGCATCAGTTACATGTCCAAGACCTGGCTATCTGTTTATTAAGCAAGTAGGTCATTGTTTCTCAGCTAATCTCTACTCTGTACAATGCTGTCTCTCAGTTAACACAGGAGTATATATTTTTCCAGCTTTCTAGCCTGTAGTCATTATGATGCTCGACTTAACATGTTGCATGCTACTAACTGCTGCTTCCTGAACAATAAAAGGTGTTGGAGCCTTTTCCTGACTAAAAGTGGAAAGTTTTTTCTTAGTACTTTGTGGAAAGCACTCATCCTTATCATCATTCTAAGAAAATTCTGTAGTATCACTTAGTTCATCCTTAGAAACCATATCTACAAAGTGTAATTTCATCCAAAACAATCAGCCAAATGTGTTGCTTGAGCCTGACTAGTTTGTGACTCATAAATTCTGAAATAATGAAGAAAGCATTTATGTATCAGCAACACTAATACCAGCAATAAGAGGTAATATACAATGTTCTCCACTTCTGTATTCTGGAAAAGACTCATTCTGACACTGTTTTCCAACACTTTCTTCCAACTGCTCCTCCATGTTGCTTCCTTTCCGGCAGCTTTCCTCTGGTTCCCCCCACAGCAAAAGAATAGAGAATTCTCCTGGTGCCCTGGCCAAACTTCCCCTAATCAGTATAAATATCACCTTGAATTTCCCTGAAAAATAGACCACTGCCCTATTGGGACTAACCCAGTAAACAAATGGGTAAATAAAAAAATAGACCTTTGTGAGGTAAGAAGGATTGTAAATAGACTTAAGTTACAACTCATGCAATTAAGATGGGAGCTGCCACTTAAGGAAGTAACCAGGGGAGTATTACAGGTCTCAGTATCAACCCCCCCCCTTTTGTTACACATTTTTCTGACCTTCCTGCTACAAACCCTGAACTATGGCTAACCAAATTCACCAATGACTACAAGCTGGGTGTTAATGAACATTCCCTCACTGATACCAATGAGCTTAAGCAAGTACTAATCATATCTACAAAGTGTAATTTCATCCAAAACACAATCAGCCAAATGGGTTGCTTAAGCCTGACTAGTTTGTGACTCATAAATTCTGAAATAATGAAGAAAACATTTATGTATCAGCAACACTAATACCGGTCATAAGAGGTAATATACAATGCTCTCCACTTCTGTATTCTGGAAAAGATTCATTCTGACACTGTATTCCAACAGTTTATTCCACCTGCTCCTCCATGTTGCTTCCTTTCCGGCAGCTTTCCTCTGGTTCCACCCACAACAAAAGAATATAGAATTCCCCTGGTGCCCTGGCCAAACTTCCCCTAATCAGTATAAATATAACCTTGAATTTCCCTGAAAAAGAGACCACTGCCCTACTGGGACTAACCCAGTAAACAAATGGGTAAATAAAAATAGACCTTTGTGAGGTAAGAAGGATTGAAAATAGACTTAAGTTACAACTCATGCAATTAAGATGGGAGCTGCCACTTAAGGAAGTAACCAGGGGAGTACTACAGGTCTCAGTTTCAACCCTCCCTTTTGTTACACATTTTCTGACCTTTCTGCTACAAACCCTGAACAATGGCTAACCAAATTCACCAATGACTGCAAGCTGGGTGTTAATGAACATTCCCTCACTGATACCAATGAGCTTAAGCAAGTACTAGTCCTTAAAAACAATCACATATAGAAAGGGCTCAAGTTGAATGCAAAATAAAGTTCAACATTGTCACCTTTGTGAAATACGCCTCATCTAAAGTTATTTTATTTATCCATTCATTGTTTGTTGACTGGGTTAGTCCCACTAGGCTTGTGTCCTCTTTTCAATGGGATACCCAATAGTGGTATTTATATTCTTAGGATAAATTTGCCAGGGACATCCAGAAACTTCACCTACTCTTTTTAACAGGTGCTGTAGGATCTTTTACATCCACCACCAACTCAGGCAGATGAGACTGTGGTTTAATGTTTCACTTGAAGGGTGGCACTCTCAGGAACGCACTGTCTCTTAATGCTGTACTGCAGTGTCAGAAACTGAAAATGCACCAGTTATCTGAAGTGAGAATAGAACCCACAGCTTTCTGATCTTCCAGCACTAAAGATGAGTATGATACCTATTGTGCCACTAACACCACTAACCAATAACAATGGCTAAATGTAGAGCATACCCAGTACTTCCACTACACATGCACATGGTAGTCAGGGATCGTGGCACCTGAGCCAACATTTCCATGTTGCACCAATAGCTAAGAAATCCTTCTATGTAGTTCAACTGATTTCTAAATTAATTTAATTTAGATTGAAGTATATTATTGTCCCTCTTTACTCTTTCCTAATTAGACCAGTTATTGAGAACAATGCTCCCTCCAGCATATAACTAGCCAGACATGTCATGTAGATATAAAGCCTCCAAATGTATCCTGGTGGAAAAGATTTTTAGCCAAAAAATCTTTTCTAACAAGGCAAACTAGGCCCTGTTCCTATATTGTGTCTCTTATAGACTCCTAAGTGGAGATCTATACCTGGCATTCCTAATGGCTCTCTTATGTTTTGACAGGATGAATGGATATACAAACACATGAAGCAAGGATATGAACCTTGCCAGTTTATAAGTAATACACATTGGAGGGATAGACTCATTATCAAACAGTTGTTCCCATCATTGCCCCTGTATGTTAAGTACAGTGACAGCTTGCCTCATTCAAGAATAACCATGACGATTGGATGGGAAAATATTCATCCCCAGTTTTCCCTCCTGAAAGTTAGGGGATACATCTTGAAGGAGGTATCTGGCATGGCACACATGGTCTTCAGACTTACATGCTTTGTAATTCCTATGATCCTATGTGGCCATGAACCTATTAATTCATACTTCTACTTTAGCATTCATAATACCTAAAAAATCACCCATTTTCTCTGTAGTGGTTACTTTTATAGACTGTGGTTATGTAATCCAGCAGCTGTATTTTGAAACCCATAAAGTTGTCATCATTCATTGTAGTAACAAGTTCCAGGCTGCAGCAGCAATTTTAGTAAAATACTTTTCACCTGGTACTAGCATCTGGGCTGGCCTTTGATTTTAGGGTCTATAAAGTGTGACCTGTGAGTTCATAATATATAGTTCTGGATTCAAGTTTCTTTGCCAGTGGGGTCAGTAACCATGGTGCAGTGGTTAGAATGAAAGACTTGGGTAAGAATGGCAGTTAGGGAATCAGTAGCTATTGGGGTAATATCCTTTTAACATGTCCCCTAATCACTATATCCACATCATATCTACTCTCTAGTGGCACCATCATTCATAATAAATAAAGCTTCTTCTAAGCACACAGATGATTACACACCATATAGGTTCATAGGTATTTACTAGGCTAATGACCACAAGGGACGTTTTAAACCTAGACATGCATCCCAAATCTCTGACAAGTTCTGGTACCCTTGATAAGTGCTAAGCATGGGCCTAGTAAATGAACCATTTACAGGTTACCTGTGTCCATTAGAGACATAGGTGCCAACCAGGGATGAATTTCCAGTTTCCCAATCAATTGTCCAAGTTGCACTCGAATTGGGTTAGGGAGGAACTCTGCTTCACATGGATGGGGAGCCTGTTTCATAGACACAGTAGTCTCTAGGATGCATACCTATCGCTCCAGTCCTATTTATATCACAGGCAAAGTTTAAGTCTTTAGAATGGGTACTTCTGGTGCTGTTTGTTTTGTGGATATGCAGGAGGCCCATCAGAGTGGGGTCTGACAATGCCCTGTATACCAGGCATAGACCTCCCCTCAAAAGCTTGTAGGAGACAGAATACAGGGACAGGGCACTGAGGCAGTCTGCATAGGACATTTTACTTATGCCTTGTATTCATTTAGTGAGGAACCTCTGTGGATGTTCCAGTTGTTGGATATGCCTGGTTAGGTAAATACGAAAGGAGGCATTGTACTCAATGATAGGTCTGATGAATGCCGAATACAGTGGAACAATGACTTCCTTGGACTTAGATGACATACATTTGTTTATAAATTGCAAACATAGAATGATTTCCCCACCACTGTAGACACATGATGGTCAAAGGCTAAATTACTATCTATGAGTGTCCCTAAGTCCCTCACTAGTGGGTCAACTTTAAGGGGTGTATTGTCAATATGATAGTTACCAAGGATGGATGACTTCCCAAAGGATGCTATTATGCATTTCTTGGCATTTAGTTTTAGTCCATGGCTCTGACACCAGTTGTTTGTCTCCTGGAGAACATTTGTGTCAGTGTGAGATTCAATGACAGCTCCTAATTTTCAATCATCTGCAAATTTAGTCAGCTGGAGACCACTAACATTGGCCTTGACTTCTGAGAAGTAAATGCCAAACAGGAGTGGTCCAAGGACTTTGTGGTTGCCCTTGGCGTGGAAGGCTAAACTTACCTCACATTTGCTTTGGTAGACTTTATTTGTCCTCTGAATTGTTTGTTTAGTTTGATGAGAGTGCTTTTATCCTGCTGGGTGTTGTACCTCCTAATGTTTGTCATGATTTTCTTCCTCCTGTTATACAACCTTACCTGGGAAGATATTACAGTAGGGGGTGTACAGCACTCTCCCATTCTAGTGAGGACCAGATCCAGTATGGTTGCACCCCTGGTTGGTGTATTAACTATCTGATCCAGGGAGTTTGTGTTTATAAAATTCAGGAATCTATGTGCATGTACTTTTGGCGTCATTTAGGATTCCCAGTTAATAATGGGGTAAAGTCACCCATGAATATGGTATTGTGTTGGATGGTTAGTGTTTCTAATAAGTTTAAATACATTGTATGGGTTTCCTGGGTCATACAGGGGGACCTATGGCTTGCAAGGAAGTGATATTGGATTACCTATGGTGATTTGAACATGAAGCAGCTCAAGTACATTGTCCTGTTTGATCAGCCCTGAAGCATATTTATCTTTGATGTAAATAGAGACACCTCCACCTTTAGTCACTGCCTGTGAAGTAGCTGGCCTAAATGTGTGGAAGGCATTATAACCTAGTACTGTTGGTGTGTTCTCCATGGCTTTAAACCATGTCTCAGAGACCACACTGACATCAGCATTCTCTAGGGTAAACAGAGCTTCTAGGGAGTGGAGTTTTTTGTTTAGACCCCTATGTTCTTCTGATGCTTGCATTGCAGGATGACTTGCTACTTCACACTATCTGCATATATTGCATTTACTCTTATCGCTGTGTCAATGCAAAGATTGAGAAGGACCGATTTGCACTGATCACCAGGTTGTATCATGCATGTTATTCAGCAGGACCTGTGACTTAAACAGACAATTCATTCCGTAGGACTGCACAGTTTGGCAGCAAAATACATTTAACAAAGATAAACAAAAGGTATATACAAAAAGCATGACTGAAGAACTTGAAGTATTTCTGAGACACGTTTTAGTATCTTTTGTTCTGTACTAGTTTTTATGTCTCTTATACTGTTTGCAACCAAGTTGATGACAGGAGATATTAAAACTTAGGTCTCAGCTATTTTTAAGTATTAGTTTTGACACCTTGGTCTAAAATGGCAGTCTCATTACTTAGAAACTCGGATGAAGTAACTGCCCAAGAGAAAATTAATGCTAAGGTAAAAGATGCACTGTATACTTAATATGCTGCTTACTAATCATCTCTGCAAAATAATTAAAAAAAATACTGAACTATTAGGTTTTGAAATATAGATCATGTAATAATGTGCATTTTAAATTTATCTGCAATATTGCCTTAATGCTGTAGCCAGATTTATGTTTCATTTTGCGAGACAATAAATATTACATTAGATGCTAGCAGCCATGCCACAGTTAACATGTCAAAAGTTAAATTAGAAACCAAGGCATTTTTCTGAGAAAGGTGGATTGGATTGTAAGTATGCACTGGCTGGTCGTCTTGCACTTCCCGGACAACAAGCTATGACTTACAGAATGCGTAGACAGGACGTATCTGTAATAAACTTGTGCCTTGTCATGATGCAGCTGTTTCATTCAAATTATAATCGACTTCCAACTGCTGGTGTCTTCATTTAGACAGTTAGAGAGAGTAATTGATCCTACAATCTTAATTGAATTTTGCAGAATGTTTATCATTTTGCTACAGCTATACTATAGTCTGTGAAGAATATGTTTCTATGGCAGCAGGTCATGTGACACAGGCAAGCCCTAACTAGTCACCTTAAAATACTGAATTTACTGTCTTATTGAAAAGTTAGAAATATGGTAAGAAAATGTTTGTGTGTAGGTGATTTACGGACTATTTTATAATTAATTAAAACCTTTTAAAGGGCAGAAAATGATGTAATTTGCCATAAAAAATGCTGCCTTCAAAAAAATGACATATAAAGATGACAGGAAAACATTCAAATTCCTTTAAGAAGTTTATCTTACTAAATTCAGTTTCTGATGTTAGTTCTTTCAGTCCCTCATCACTAAGAAAAGTAGAGTGAGCTTCAAGCCAAGTCATTATCCAGAGTTACGGCTAGAATCCCACATGCGTCAGGCAAAATCTTCTTCAACTGAAGTATTCACCTGTAAAATTCATTCTGCTGTCTACCTTGTGAGGAGAGTTTTAATTTATTTTCTACTATCCTCTTTGGTCTGGCTCAGTCAGATGATAAAAGGGTTAAGACCACTACATCCCATGTAGAAGTATTTGAATGTGATTTCAAGGGCTCCAGCCAACAATGAAACAAATGTATGAAATGTATGTTGTATTAGACACAGACTGGGATAAAGTGATGTCTGCATTTAGGACATGCTGAGCAAAGGTGGTAACGGACTGGCAGTTTCTAGTCAAGATGGCATAATATACACCGTAAAGGAGAATGATATTAATAAAACATGTCAGGCTGAGATTCTGACCTTGAGACTGGATGGTGCAGTAAATGCTCCCTAAAGGACAGCAATTATAGAACATGGGATGTAAACAGAAAAGTAATACCAGACTCAGGAGCTTTGGCAACAGTGATGAAAAGTACCACAAGGAGTGCCTTTCCCAATAGGAGATCAGACTTTGGGCAACTAGTGAACACTCTAAAATATAATTCAAAATGATAGTGAGAATGGTGGGCATAGATGAGTTAGAGCAGCATATCAAGGAGGGGATTAGAAAACGAACAAAGTCTTATGTCAGGAGAAAAAAGAAATTAAATAATATGAAATATCAGGAGAAGAAAGAAATTAAGTAATATAAAACAATTAGCATGAATAGAAAGAAGGAATATAGGAGGATAAAGCACCATTGAAGAGACCAGAAAAAATGGCAGCAGACACTATCTAGAAGGCCAACATAGTCCTACATAAAAACTAGATGGTTAGATCAAGGAAGAGATGTCTAAATACAATTCCTCTCATATGGCAGTGTAGGTTTCATCATGAGGAGACTCATTTATTACAAAAAAAGGACATGTGGATATTTGTCACACAGTAAATCTCTATCTGTCTATCTATCTACCTATCTATTTATCTATCTATCTATCTATCTATCTATCTATCTATCTATCTATCTATCTATCTATCTATCTATCCATTCTTTTGAGAGCTGAATGGGTGGTTAAACACATAGGCAGATTCTCCACTCTGTAGTCTAGATGAACAATTGTAAAATGACAAGATTTAAATGGAAGCAATGAGGTGGAATGCCACTAGGAGATAATAGGGTACCTATCAACTGGTATCAATACAAAGATGTACGAGGACACATGGAAGAAACAGAGATGGAACTTAGAATTTTGAGGAAACAAAGCAAAAAGTTTAGATAAACTGAGTTCAGGTAGTAAATAAGGTCGTGTTAGTGCTTAGTGGAGCGTGTGTAAAGTGAACAGAATCTCCTAAGCAGTACTAGAGGACTAGGGGATAGCAAATGTAGTTTTTTCAGAAAAGTGGATCTAGGAAGGAATCAGATTGTATTGTTCTTATCCCCACTTGTACACTAGGTAAAGAGGTGTGATTATAATATTGTTATTTCCACAACTTCACTGGAGAAGGTTATGAAAAGGATTCTGCCAAGTAAGCTGGTGGAGCTGATGAAGAGCAGTTCATTTTTCAGGTATCCAGCAATGTAGTTTCATACACCTCTATGACTGCATCAGCAAGGGGGTAAGCAAAGAAGTGCTGAAAATATTCTGTATTTACAACTCAGAAAATCCTTTAACAACCCCCTGCCCTTGCACAGTTCTCCAGCCCATTTGCTCCCTGATGGAAAAGCTGATTGCAGTAGGTTATCATTCAGGCAGCCATCAGCAGATTTTTGCTTTAGGCCCTGCCCCTTGTGGCATTCTAATGAGGGCTGCCATCAAGGCTTTATGCCTGTATGCGACAGAGCTGGTCTTACAGTTATACACTTTATTATCATTGGCTGTGAAGACAGATGCCTATAAGCCTGCTCATATTTTATTGAAACAGGAAGGTTAGGTAATGTAGCACCAGATCCTGTTTTGTTCAGTAGTGTGTGTGTGTGTGTGTGTGTGTGTGTGTGTGTGTGTGTGTGTGTGTGTGTGTGTGTGTGTGTGTGTGTGTGTGTGTGTGTCTGTGCATGTGTGATTTACAATGAGATCAGTGAGAGTGGAATTAAAGAAGCGAGTCCTTTTCCTCAATGTTGTGTGATCTCAATCATTATATTTAGGAATGCAGGACTGTGAGGTTGGCTTACATATTTACATATCCTACTTAAACCATGTCTTGGAAATAATGACCTAATTTCATTCTCTTTCTTTTTTTCTAAGTGCTACGTTTTTGCCATTAACACAATTAGTGACCATAGGCTGCCTTTTTTTTTTTTTTGTAAACTACCGACACCAGCATACAGCCACTAAATACTTCTCTGCTTACTTGACAATCACATCCCAAACCCTAAGTATGCTCACCTTTTCCTTTATCATTGCTAGAATATCTATGTTGCGCCTGCTGTACTTCAAGCTCACTGGACCTCCCAAATAGGACAACTATTCACCTGAGTGTAGTCCTTCCCTGTATAAGAACCCAGCTGGACAGTGATGTGTATCCTGCTAGCTTGTATCCTCAGTACTTCAGGCTCATATGACCTTACAAGTAGGACAACCCCTCACCAGAATGTAGTCCTTCCCCATTTAAACCAACCCTGCTAGACAGTGCTCAGTGTTTTGGTATCTATGTATTTTTAAGCCATCTACCATTGTTGTGGAACTGTGCCTAAAGATTGTTAGGAATTTCTTATACATATGCAGGATTCTGATATAGTTGTTTTGTGTGATTTACCAGTGCCCCTTGATTTAAACATGTATTTCTACTCCCTGTAGATAGCTCTTCTTCCTATGTTTAATCTTGTTGTCTCCCAAACAGGACCCCATTGGAGGGTGCACCCTTTCTAGTGCCTGTCTTTGCTGCTTATTTTGAGAACTTTTTATTGGGATGTTTTTGCTTTACATCCCAAGTACATGTTATATCTAGCATACCTTCTACTATACAAATTCCAGTAGGTGTTGCAGCCTTTTGAATACAGTGCAAAAATCACAACATTGTATAGCTTTAGTCCCTTTTCTGTTCACATATCACTGCTAGGATATTTGTGCTGGTAAGGGCTCTTAATATTTGATCATGTATATTGTCTTATACTAAATTATTTCTTGTGGTAGATTAAATGTTTTCTTGCTAACTTGTACACTTTCATATAGGTTCATAGGTAGGTACTAGGCTATCTGCCCGAGGGCATTTATAAGCCTAGCCAGAGTGTGTCGGCTTTTGCCACCCCATTGATTAATTAACTGAGCCTCTGTCAAGCAGAGCCAATGAAGTGATCCCAGGGGTGTATTTTCTATTACCCATCCATTCGTCAAGGTTTCTCTTGAAGAGTGTTAGTGAGGGGCTCTGCCTGATGTAATTTGGAATTTTGTTCCAAAGCATGGGGAGTCTCTGTAACAGGAATCTATCCTTCCAGTATGTTCTATTTATTGTTGTGGCGAGGTTTAGCTCACTAGAGCGTGTGGCTCGCCGTGACTTGGATTTCTTTAGGTGGAGCATGTCCATCAATTCTGAGTTGGACATGGCTTTGTAAGTCAGGCAGAGATCACCTCTGAGTAAGCGATATGCCACTGAGTACAGACAGAGTTTTTTCAGTCAGGCTGCATAGGATATGTTTGAGACCAGTAATCCTCTTGGTGAGGTACTTTTGTGGTCTTTCCAGCTGTTCATAGGTTCATAGGTTCATACTAGGCTATCTGCCCTAGGGCATTTATAAGCCTAGCCAGAGTGTGTGTGGCTTTCACCACCCCTTAGGATGAGAATACTATACCCATTAGTTTGCTGTGCCTCTGTCCAGCAGTGACACAGAGATGATTCCCGGGGTAAACCTACGATCTCCCATCCACTCGTCAAGATTTCTCTTGAACAGAGTCAGTGAGGGGCTCTGCCTCACATGGACTGGGATTCTGTTCCATAGTGTAGGGAGTCTCTGGGTGATGAATCTGTCCCTCCAGCACGTCCTTTGGAAGTGTCTTGTGAGGTACATCCCAAATGGGGCATTGTACTCTATGATGGGTCTAATGAGTGATGAGTAGAGGGGCACTATAACCTCTTTATTTCTAGATGCGAACCCTTTAGTAATTAGATGGGCCACATAGAAGGATTTCTAACTACTTTGGCAATATGATTTTCAAAGGAGAGATTACTATCTACCTGGGTCCCCAGATCTCTTATTACCTCTTCTGTATTAAGGGGGCTGCCACCTATGTGGTCATTCGTGGGTGTTTTGTTTTTCCCAAACGGGATGACTATGCATTTTTGGCATTTAGCTTGAGGCCATGACTGACGCCAGATGTCCGTCTCAGTAAGGCCCTTTTGGAGGATGTCCGTGTCAGCCAGAGAGTCAATTATGGCTCCCAGCTTGCAGTCATCGATGAACTTGGTTAGCCATAGTCCTCCTGTGTTTGCCTGTACTTTTGAGAAGTATATGCCAAACAGTAGGGGTCCCAGGACTGAGCCTTGCGGGACACCACTTGTGACTGGTTTAGAGTCAGAGCTGGAGCCCGCTATTCTTACCGTGTGAGTTCTGTCTGTAAGCCAGTTGCTACGTTGGAATTAAAATATATTTTTTCACTTTGGATCCTGGTGATCTTTCTGCTGTGGACTTCGTGTTTTTCTGGTGGTAATTTGTTGAATCTTTTTTCGTTGGTTTGTAAGCCAGTTGGCAACCCATCTCATGATGTAGGGATTTATGTTCAGGCTGGTGAGTTTTTCTGTAATACCCGAGTGAGGAATGGTGTCAAAAGCCATAGCGAGGTCAATGAAGGCTGTGTGAACCACCTTTCCCCTCGTCTATGGCCTTGGTGACTGTCTCGAAGAAGTCAACCAGGTTTAGTAGGCATGATCTGCCCTTAACAAAGCCGAACTGGGTTGGGTCAAGTGTTTGGAGGTTCCCAATGTCTTTGTTAATGAGTTCCATGATGACACGCTCCATAAGCTTGCAGACCAGGTTAGTCAGGCTTATGGGACAATAGTTACCAGGGCCAGTTGTGGCCCCTCCTTTGTGGAGAGGAATAACTGTTGCTGTGTGCCATTCAATGGGCATGTAGTCTGTGGAGAGGCTGAGGTTGAACAGCATGTTTAGGTGGGGGGTTAGTTTGTTCTGTAGTTCATGCAAGACGTAGCCTGGGACACCATCTGGTCCCATTGATGCTGTGTTTTTGGCTTTTGAAAGGGCTGTTTTCACCTGTGCGTCTGTAATTTTTGGGACACTACACTTTTCCGGTATTGTTGTGGGCCCTTTTGGAGGTGAGGGGGGGTGAAGTTTGCACTGAATCTATCTGCCAGGATGTTGGCAATATCAGTAGGTTCAGTTTATTTTGTACTATTTTGCACTAGTTCAGTGCATATCTGCGAGTTGCCACTTAGATTCTTAACATAGCTAAAGAAGGCTTTGTGGCTATCTTTTGAATCCTTGGCTATTTTTCTTTTGAAGTTAGCCATGGATGATTTCATGAGAGACCTTAGTTTCTTACTGATACTGATCAGGGATGTCTTTTCTTCTTGGGATTTGCTTTTTTTCTGAACTAGTTTCCTCCTTCTATTGTATAGCCTGTTTATGGCAGGGGTCCACCAAACTGGTTTCCTTCTCTTAGAGGAGTGAGTCTTAGTTTTGCTAGGGATGGCACGATCCATGCATCCTTGGAGGTGCTCATAGAGTGCATTTGTAAAGGTTTCTGCATCTTGGGCAGCATTATCCTTTAGCGTGGGGGCTGTGAAACTTACTGCCTCTGTCTTAAGTAAAGTGAGGTTTGCTTTAGAAAAGTTTTTTACTGTGGTTTCCTTAGTTGGGGGTGGTGGTGGGGTGTGGACATCCAGAGTGATTAGTTTATGGTCTGATCTAACCAGTGACAGGTTGACCTCCGGTGTGGAACACCTGTCGCCCATGTTGGTGATGACCAGGTCCAATATGTTTTCACCTCTGTTAGGGGAGTTTACCACCTGATCCAGGGCATTTGAGTTGAATTCCAGGAAGCAATGGGTCTGGGAATTAGTACTCAAGTAGTTTTCCCAGTGAATGGTAGGATAATTGAAATCGCCCAATATCAGGGTGTTTGGTAGGGCCTTCATGTTTTCCACTGTCTCCAGAAAGGTGGAGTGGTGGTCCTGGGTCATGGAGGGTGATCTGTAGCAGGCTACAATTTGCATTGCAAATTTTCCCAATGTTAATTGCACATGGATGATCTCAGAGGTATCATGCTGCACCACTAACCTGGAGGTGTATCTGAAATATATTGTGTAACTGCTATTTTGTCATTGTGATTTCAGCTGCAGCACATCATTGTCATACTGTGCTGCAGTGTTAGCAGGTGATAATTCTATCAGAGGCTTTGCAACTAAAACAACTATTTTTTTTCACTGATGCCACTGCATGGGCATCTGTTTTAAAGAGTCCTAAATCAGTGAATATTTATTTATTTACATTTGTTTACGGGGGATGTGCACTGCTAACTTTGAACAATTTGATGTCACAGTTCAGATGAGTACAATCACATGTGATAAGATAAATGCAGTTTTACAGCAGAAAGAAATTGCAGATAAGTACTCAAGCTGTATACAAATCATATACCGCGCTCTTACAGTAATAGTCTATTTTGTATATATGGCAGTCACTTTGTACTTTATATAAGGTTGCCTAGTTTATATCCACAAAATCAGCATGCCATTAGTAGTCTGACTGTTCCTTCTATGCCTCTTTTTCTGTATGCTCACTGTCTTTGCAGTGCTTTGGAGGTCACATCATCTAACAAGCAAGGCATCCTCTCACTTGAATGCAGTTTAACTCTGATAAAACAACTCTGCTGGATGGTTTTATTTAAAACTTTTATCCCTGCTCATTGTGTTACTATTGGATTGCGTTTACTTATGGTTTTCCTGTTGCTGGCAGGGTTCTGTAGTAGCTGTACTATTTACACATATTCAGACTGATTGGCTTCTGCTGAGAGTGGAGGTATGGCCCCCTTTCCTCACATCTGACCCCCAATTCAAACAGCCCCAGCCCCACCCTTACCCTTACCAAGTTATATAGTGGCTTACCCCTACCAGTCTTTTCATTTGCCCAGTAGAACACACAATTATACCAATGCATCTCAGCCACTATGAACCTATGAACCTGCAAAACTGAGTACAAATAAGATAGTTGTAATGGCAGCAAATGGGGGAAATCAGAAGAAGGTGAGATTTCAGATAGAAGGGAAAATATTGGAACCGTATAAAATGGAGAAAAAGTGCCCAAGATGAAAAAAAAAAACTGTTAATCACAAAGACAGGCAATTAGGAAGGACCACCCATACACGGCAGGATAAAACTGTTTAATGTACAAAACAAAGCAGCAATCCACAGAGAAACACTAAATCCAAAAACACATAAATGCCTTAATGAGTCATAGCATTTTCATCCACATAAGAGACTTCTTCAGATGTAAATTAACTTATACAAAAGCAGCCTTTTTATATACCCAATTACATGAACCACTAATGAAAATTGAAAATTAATTAAACAATAAAACCTAAAATTAATACTTTTAACACATGGAAATATGAGCACAACAGTAAAGTTACAAAAAAAAAAGTGATAAAGTAAAATAAAAATACATAGTATCTAAAAAATATATACAAATATATAAGAAAGTATATGAAAAATGTATGCTTGTTAAAAATTCTATATGAATAAAATACCATAAAACCTAACATTAAGGAGGCCATTTAATTCCTAAGTGTCTAACTCCATCTAGTGACCAAAATGTATTACTGCATTTAAGAGAATATTACATATAAGGTTAAATAAATATAAAATGAAAAATGTATATCCACTAAATATGTATGTATGTATACCAATCATAAAACTACATTGCTAAAACCAAATTTGCCAAAAATGATAATCTAGCTGCTCTTAATTTCAAAACTAGGGTGAGGGAAACAATATCATTCAGGCCAGGTTGTTTATTAGCTTCTAAAACAATTTGGCACTAAATTTTTTTCTATATTCAATTTTAGTCTCCCATAGGCACTCCCTAACATCAATTAGTATATCCTCCAAGACAAAAAATAGGAACTTAGCTGATGAACAACTAAGGTTATGCTTAAATAAAGCACTTCTCTGATTTCTATTTCGTATGTCATATTTCATAAATTCTTCTTCTAAACTTCCTTTCCATATTTCCAACATAGAATGCATCACATTTAACACACACATAGCAATGTATATAACCCCACTAGAATCACATGTACTATAAGTTCTACTTAAAATGCATCTGTCCCTACCTTCAACATATATAGCTTCTGCATTACTAACAAAAGGGCACTGCAGACACATTCCACATTTAAATGTACCCACTTTATTCTGTTTATTGTTAATAATACAATTGTACTCAAACAAATCCTTGATATTCAAACCTTTTCCAAAAGTACATTTCAAAAGTTTATCAAAAATAATCTTAAGGTCAGATATTTAACTCACTAGTTCTGCGTAATATTTTTAGTAACTCCAGCGCCCCCATTAAAATAAGTCACAAATGCATGCTCATATTTACTCTCCATCTCTGCCAGCACTTCCAGGGAGCCTTTATTAATCCTATTGTTATCAGAGGTGGGAAGTTCAATACCAAGAATAGGTGCAAATGAATCCTTCCTACTCCCTGATACATCACGATGAACCTCATTTATTAAGTTAATAGGGTAGCCCCTCTCAACTCATCAAAATGTTGGTCATCTGAGGTCATCCTACTTATTCTGACAAATTGCCCCTTAACTATACTCTTTTTTGATGTATTATGGATGTGCACTTGTGTAATAAAGGTCTGAATCGGAATAGGTCTTTGTCCTATAAACCGGGAGGGCTGGTTGATGAGAAGGGAAGTCTGACTGAGGAGGTCAAAATAAGAGATGATGCAGCCAGCTGGTGCATACTGTTAGGGTAACTCTGTGACATAAGAATGCCAAAGTAGCTGAAAAGTAAGGTGTTCTAAACAGTGGTGTGGTCACTATACCTGCATGGTACAGAAAATTGGGCAGTGAAGGCAGATCAGATGAGGAAGCTAGAGGTGATAGTGATGAAATTCCTAAGGCAGGTGGTAGGGTGCCCAGTGTGGGACAGGCAAAGGCATGATAACATTAGAGTGGAAGTCAAGGTAGCTCCAATTGTACAGAATGTCAAAGAGAACAGATTTTGGTGGCCTGGTACATTTGCAGGAAAGCAGAAGATGATTTGTTAAAGAAAATCTAGGAGACGAGGGAAGAAGACAAGAGGAAACAAATCAGGCAAATAGATGGCTGGATTGTGGGAGAGAAGACATGAGGTAGCTTGGTGTAATTCTTGAAGAAGGTAAGAGACTGGCTTTGAATCAAGAGAGGTGATGACAGTTCATGCTACACCATATAGAAAATGGGAAAAAGGTGGCTGATGATGGTGATGATGATGGCAGATACTAGGTGGGGTGTTAAAAACTGTTGTCAATAACAGCTTTGTCAGCCATAACACTGCTCTATTTTTCCCCTCTAGTGCTTTTTTTTCAAACCACACAAGTGCAGTCTACCAATAACATAAATAACAGACTTCTCACCATACCTCTCAACTTCATTGCCCAAGAGTTCCCGACACAGCCAAAAATACCGAAGGGACAAAAGCCCAAAATCATGAACATGTTTTAAATATTACACTAATTAACTTAAAACCTTACTATAACAATAGGTTTTGCAGCAAATTGCATTTTCTGAACAATAAGAAGCATGAGACTCTAAAGTTCAGCATTATTAGCTGTCTGTAATCCTCACTGATTTACCAGAAAAATCAAAACTTTTCCATGGGACATGACAAAAATTAAAAGGGAAAATCAGAGGTGTTCTGCAAAATTGATAGTTAAGAGATATGCTTCATATATATATATATATATATATATATATATATATATATATATATATATATATATATATCACTCTAGTAATGAAATATCTTCAAAACCATTTCCTTGTGCCATTATTTTATCTATGAACAATTATATGCTCAGTTTTTTTTTCTGTTGCAAAATATGGGGCAAGAAAAATTTCGATGTCAGTGATATATACCTAATGTTGCCACAGATGTACAGCTCTCTTTTTTACCTGCATTGCATATCCTCCCTTGCCAAAACATTTATCTATTTGCCTCACTTAATTGCATGAGCTCCATTCTTCTACTGTCTTTACAGCCACTCCAAGCAACACCTTATGAGGTATAACAGAGTTTGTCCTGGAACCATTTTAGGTAAGAACCTAGCACTTTCATCCATCTTCTCAGCTGTCACTGACCACTAATACTATTTTATACTCTTTGTCCTTATCCATTAAATCAATACTTCATTTTTCTGCAGTTTGCTAAACACAATATTCACACAGATGTGGTAGGCAACAAGGAGCAGTGGCTGGTGTTGACAGGAATCTAAGTTATGCATATGACTGGGGAATACAGTGTAGCACTGTCAATTGGAGTGAAACATTAAATATGCCCGATCCATTATGCAGGTATGGATAACATATACCAGGTAAGGTGATGGAAGAAAGAATTAGCGTTGGTGAACTTACCTGCTGTGGAGTGTATATAAAGGCTCGTACTGAGGCAAATGCTAACTGGTTATCTGATGTGCTTGTATCCTCCCCATAGGGCAATTAAGGTGAGAAGAAACAGCAACCTCTTGCTCAATGGTATGATAGTAGTCAGTGGTCCTGTTATGCATTCCTCCTTAAAGGGGTAAGGAGTGATCATTTTGGGTCTTTGGTCTCTGGAGGACAGAGGAGAAAGCAAATTAAATAAATACCAGAAAGTTTATGCTTTGTTTTATTATACTTTTTTTACTATGCTTTCTTGTGGTGGGTGTCTCTGTTCTTCAGCTTCATGCCACTATCTTGCATCATTCCTTCCTTGAGTTTTCACTCTATTTGTTCTCTGATGTCTTAGTTTTCTCCTTAGACATGAGCAGATCTCATTCTCCCCTCACCAACATTGCCATTTAAAGTAGGTACAGGTGGAAACGTTGAATTAGGTTGAATTATCAGTGTAGTCTGATGCGTGGGTAGGTGTCATGATTTCCCTTACTTCAGAAAATGATTGCATGCACTCACATAGCAGGGCAAGCTAAACTGTCTCTTTTTTTCTATATTATATTCATTGGTTTCTGTAATATCTAATGGCAAAGGAACTAACAGTTATATACTGCACACAAAAAGTTCAATATACCTCCAAAAGGCTGAACTGGGAGACCAAAAACTACAAAATTCTTCAAGTAAAAAGTAGAAGGAATCCCAGAAGACAAAGCTGTAGCACAATTCTTTTAATAAAAACAAACCTTGACAACAAATGGTGAGCGCTTTCGCACCGAAGTGCTTCTTCAGACAAATAACATCACAGCAAAACACATTTATATAGTAAAACAGCAGTCATCAATTATTAAAATGAGCAATTATCACTTAACTAAATCCCTTGATTATAGAATGAGTTTTAAAGAAACCCTGTCATTGAGGCCAGGTTTCCTTTCAGCACCAAATCTCAAAATCCAATGAAGTTCTCTCTGTTCAGTATAATTCTTTAAATCACCACTTCTGGGATTATTAAACACTACCTCCATTACTTTAAAAACAAAACTATTTTGCAAGTCTGATTCTAACACGTTTAGCTAAAGCATTTGTAGCATCACATATAACATAAATATGCTCACAAATCCTCTCAAAGAGCATTATATTAGTTTTCCCTATATAGTAACTGTTGCAATCTTTGCAGGTAGCTAAATAAACCAGGTTTTTGGTCTTACAGTTAGCATTAACTTTAAAGTAAAAAGTTTGTCCAGAGACAGGGTGTATGAATTCATTAGTACCATCTAGATGAACACAATATCTACAACTGCCACAGGGACGAGTCCCTGTAAAAGACTGTGATAGGGGGAACTCATTGTAACTTTCTCTATAACAGAGACGTCGTTTCAAAGATTTTTTTATTTGCTCCTCAAATTAGAGTCAAGAGGCACAGAGGACATGGCACTCCTTAGAAGATTGGAAATAACAGACCTTTTTTCTATCTTTTTTTTTTTGTTCTCAGCTTAGAATTGAGGAGTGCTAGGTCATGGTGCACTACTGGGTGCTAGAAGAGCTAGCTATGGCTCTGCTTTAGGGTCCTTTTAAGTTATAGCTTCTTCTGTTTTCTCTGGTTCCAGCTGCAGCAAGCCCAAATTTCAACTTATACCTATGTGTCTACAGTGAGCAACATTCCTTTAAAAGCAAACTGTATCTAAGCATGTACATATCTTTGTCAGATTCCTAAATAAAGTGAACCTGTTTACTAGATATCGAAAGAAAATGGTACACTCCTACCTCTTAAGGAACATAGCACTTACTGGAAAAAATTAAGGAATGTCAAGCAACCCACACAAGAATGGTAATATTCACTATATCAAGATGCTCTGACTTGAGAAATAGCATTCTTAAGGTAAGGAAAACAGGTCCTGATGGTGTGTAATCATTTTTGATATTCTACCAGTTTACAGCCAGTATACTTGCTGTAATTGTTTTTCTTAAATTTTTAGTCTAGGACCAGGAAAGAAACATTTATCCTGTGTTCTTTAAGTCCAAACGGATTGTTTCTGAATTATGGGAGGGGCTAAGAAACAGAATTTTTAATTTAAGGTAAGGAAAATGGGTCAAGATTTAATTGTGATGCTCCCAAGAAAGACTTCTAGTCTGATTATTTTTATGTTTTCTATCATATCTATCATATCTACTCTATATATGTTGTGCTGTTCAGCCCAGTGGCTCTTAAGCTGCCCCCCCCATATGTAAATTTCACTTTATCTCATCTGATTTTATCATAGAGCACTACGAGGTCATATTGGGAAGACCTTCCTCTTAAAATGATTAAACTTCAACTACTCTCCAGCCAGTGCAGTGGCATACAGGGATAAAGCCTTTACTACGGCCTAGCTGACCTTGGTTTGATTAGCAGATTGGGTGACTGATGGAGTGGTAGGATAGGGTGGGCATGCCATCCTGGGAAGGAGGGTAATCATCAATGATGCTCTCTAAAGGGAGGTGTGATCCACAAAGGAGAGCTGCCCTCAGACATAGTCAACAAGTGGGGAATGGGGGAAAGAAAAGTGATTAGGGCATATAAAAAGAACCCCCCTCTGGCAGAAGCACAGATGGTTGAGCCACCATGATGCCCCTAGGATCCATGACCAGCCCCAGCAAATACTAGAATAGTCCAATGGGTAGAAGGGTGGCTGATAGACCTAGTGTTGATGTGGGGACTGGGGATCAGGCCTGTGCCATGGAGGTCCAAAGAGACAAAAAAAAAGCTGCCTTCCTTTTCATATTCTCCCACACCATTAATTTTATGGTATGATAATTTCAGCTTTAATAACCTTTGCTCTTTAATTAAAAAAAATCTGGCATGGTGTTAGTTCCTGATGCTTTCCAACAAAGAGCATAGAAAGACCTAGATAGGTACAAAAAAGAAGACTGTTACAAAAGAAAAAAAATAGAAAAATAAGGAAAAAGTTAGAATGGTACATGGCAGGAGTAGCACAGACTGGACAAGAAGAGTGTGGGAGGAGCTCTATGAGGGGCTTAGGACATGGAGCTTCTGATTGGCTCAGGTAGCTCTGAGATAACTGAGAAGATGTGGTCAACAGGAGAATATGGAAAGCTTCATCACAGTAGAATATGGGAGTTACAGATGTTAGTGGGATGACTAGTTATGCATGAAGAGATAGAGGGAACTGAAAATGAAGGTGATATAGGAGGTCTGCAAACAAAACTGAGTGGGAAAAGTTGGGGAGAGAAAGGCAGAAGACAAGAGAGCATTGGAAGAGGTTGTGAAATAAGTGCAGGAAGTGGCAGGGCACATAGTAAGGTGAAGGGAGAAAATAAGTGATGAAGCCATGAAAGGGTGGAGAAGGAAGCCCAGGTAGAAACAGAGCTGCAAAGAGTAGGGAGAATTGATAAGCTGAGGGAGAGCTGGTGTATGCCAGGCAGGAACAAACACTGCAAGATGGGCAGAATGAATGAGGGCAGAGTGGGACACTCAGACAGATAAGACAGGTAGTGTAAAATGGAACATTGGAGAGGTTTTGTAGGAAGCACAAGATGGACACAGAAGAACTTGCGTACACTACAAGGAGGCATACCTCTCAACGGCCCAAATTTTCATCAAATGTCCATATTTTCCCCATATATTTGGTGCATTCCTCATAAAATGTGTAGTTTTATGGCAAATCCTACCTACCTAATTCTAACTACACTTTCTTGTCAGATTTAATACTCATTTACCTGTCACTGCCTCCTATAGTTCTCCATCACTAGTGATGTATATGACCAACGACTAAATGTAGCTGATGTAATTCAAAAATAAAAAAAATTAAAAAAAAAACTTTTTATTTCCTTTTTCTGCTTACTTAATCTATGCAATTTTTGTAATTCTAAATTTCTTTGATTTGTTCTTTACTAACACTGAAATGTTTATGATTTGTTCTTTACTAACACTGTAATGTTTAACTGAAATGTATACCACAGATTTGTACTTTCTCTGTATTATGTATTTGTATTTTTCTGGAGCTTTTCTCCCCAGGACTCCATTGAAAACAGGGTCTTTGTGGCCCAATGGACTATCATGGAAAACAAACGTCAAATAAAATAAAATAAATTAAAAAAAATCACTAATGATTAAAATCACTAAATATTGTCATACATTTGAATTTCAGACTTCATATCCTTTGGAAAATGTCTGCCAACAGAAATCATGTTACTCTAACAACATTATAAGTTTATAAGAACAATATTTAAAATCAGTTCCTATTTTTTGGCCATTTGTCCCCAGATTAGTTTAGGCTTTGTCCAGATTTTTTGCAGTAAGAGGTTGAGAGGTACACAGGGAGGAAGGCAACAAGCACAGATAATGAGAAAGACAGACAATGGTGGAAGTGGAGATGGGAATATTTCATATGAAAGGGGTACTAGTAGGGACCAAGAAGCAAGGTGCACTGTAGCCAGTGTGGGGTCAGAGAAGATGTTGTAAGTAATTGGAGACTGAGTCACAAAGGGTTTAGGAGTCTAGGCAAGCAGGATAGGTGAGACTGGATTTCGGTGCATGTAGTCTTGGGGTTTAGACTAAGTGAAATGTGAGAGAAAGTGAACAAAGTGCTCTGCAAGGTGGGTGGTGTGGACAAATTTTGTGGTACCTACACATATCAGTGACCTTTACAAGAGACAGCTGAAATGGCAGCAAACAGGGACAGGGATGTGGCAGAGAGAGATTATAGAAGAAGAGCTTGGAGGTAGCATTCTCAGCAGTGTAATTTGCTACAGCTGCCAGCACACATTGGAAAGAGATAATAAGAAGCATAATGACCGGCTGTTGTAGCAGATAAGGGGAAAAGTCTTGAGACTGTAGTGAGATCTGGCAGATGGACCATCTCCTTACAAGGAACAGGTGCTATCCCAGTGCAGAAGGGGCAGTGATGCTTGGAACCAGATTGGAGACGTACATCTTAATTGCTGTACCTTTAAGCTAAGATAAAATGTGAGACGGGAATAGGTGCATAGATTAGTACTAAGCTAACTGCCCTTGCAAGCCATTTTAAGCCTAGCCAATTATCCCTTGTGAGACTCAAACTCTGCACCTTGTATTTGTAAGGTAAACACCTTAACCATTAGGCCACCCTCCCAACCTGACAATGAATGACAAAAGATGAAGTGGTAGAGACAGAAAGTAATGAGATACAGAACATAGCAGAGGAACAAACAAGTGTGGCTTGGACCATGGCAGGTTAGCTTTACTCTACAGTGCTAGCAGTCTGGGTAGGAAGGTGGGAAGTTGCAGGCAGTGATGCAGAAGGGGTGGATGGACACTGATGGCAAGACATTAACATAAGCAAAATATAAGGCGTTAGTAATACAAGTGCCTGGTTACAGACCGTTCAGAAATGTAAAATAAAATTGGAATAAGTTGGTAACAATCTGTATAAAGGAGGACATCAGATATGCTTGCTGAGAGGAAGAAGAGCCATAAACCAGGAATAGGGCAAGAGTGCAGCCACGGTCAGAATCTAGGTTAAAAGACCTGGCAGTTAACAGAGAAGAAGAAGGAAAGCTAATGGACTGATACAATGAATTACCCTGCAGACACAACAAAATAAGAGGATGAGATCCTAGATGAGACAATAAATCAGTGGGTTAAAAGGAAAAGGATAGCACACATAGAAATCACAATCTACCAGTGGCAGATGGAGAGATTCGAAGCTGCAGCACAGAGAGGTAAGGGGAGTTGAGTGACGTCAAAAGTTAAGCAATCTCATTAATCTTTTACTGGACTTCAATTTCTTTACTTTCAATGGCAACACTACAAACAAAAAAATGGTATAGCAATGGGGGCTGCCATAGCTCCCAGCATAGCTAACATAGCCCTGGGCAAATGGGAGGAGGACTTTGTGTTAAACAACACAGACTACATGCAGCATATTACATGCTATTTATGTTTTATTGATGATATTTTTATTGTGTGCGAAGGTGACACCTTGCAGCTTGGAAATTTTATCACTTATCTCAATCAAACAACCTCCTTCCTGAAGTTACCTCTTCCCATAGCTGTACTTCAACCACTTTCTTAGATATGCAGATTTCCAAGGACACCAACAATAACAGAATCACCACTGATCTATTCAGAAAACCAGCGAGGGTTAACTTATTACTCCACAGTAAAAGTCTACATCCTATAAAAACCAAGTATAATGTAGTGAAGTCCCAAGGCTATAGACCAGCTAGAATTACCACGAACAACTTAGAGAATGATTTTCTAGTGAGAAGCTATGAAAGTCAGATGTTAAAAAACATCCTAGAACCCATTATAGAACAGAAAAGGACTGAAGCACCTTCACTCAACCTCCCCAGTAGAAAAAGGTTAAGTATTTCCACAGAGAATAACAAATGCAAAAATAGCTGCATCCTGACATACACTTTGGATTATCACAGTATCAAAAATATTATTGAAGAAAACTGGGACATTGTCACAGGAAACCCTTTTCTGATTAACATCTTAGGTGAAGCCCCATCATTTGTTTATAGGAAGGCCAGGAACATTAGAAGTTTTGTTGAATTTAAACCTAGACCATATGAGAAAAGCACTAAAAGATGTGAAACTAATTGTACATTTTGTATATTTATACAGCAAGGTGATAGTTTTTACTGCCCTTATTTAAAGAAGATCATTAAAACCAGTGCAGGGCGTGACTGTAACACTACAAAAGTAATTTACAGGGCACAGTGCAATGAATGTGATGCATTCTATGTGGGCAAGACTGTAAATAAACTCAAGCGAAGGATTTTATGTCATCTGTCAGAAATCCGTTCTGGATGTAAAAATAATGCACTAGCCAAACACTTCTCTCTTCATAAAAGACACACAGGTTTTAAGGTCCAGATCCTGGATCGCATAGACATGGGTGATCTTGAAGGAGACATCCCGAATATTCTGGAGAAATAAGAGCTCATGTGGCAATTAAAGCTGAACTCTTTTAGGAAGCCTGGACTAAACTACTACTGTTCAATTAAAAGTGCACTGGAACTTAGAAAATTGCCACATTGTTTACATGACTAATTGTATTTTATTTTATTTTATTTTATTCTGCCAGTTGGTTTTAAATACAGTTTTAAATCAGTTGGAATTTAAGTGTATGTTTTGTTTCCGTCATCATACATACATTTTTTCTTATTTTTATTTTTTTCTGGTTCTTTTTTCCACTTTATTCAAAATGATGTGTAATAACAATACTAACTAATTATACAACTATATTTATTTTATAGATTGTTTTTAGGGTTCTTGTACACAGACTTGAAGAAGTTTAGATGGACAAAAGCGATCTTTGTTAACAATAGGTTATGAATACAAAAATTGATTTTTACATGCAAAATGTATATGTATATATTTATATATGTATTTATATTGCCAAATGAACTAAGGTTGATATTTTTCCAGCCATGTAGTATATTCTCTTGGATAAAATCACAGCCTTAATAATCTACTTAATAATCTGGTTAAATAAGCAGTACCACATCATTATAAATTTTATTTAAACTACCTAAGTTATATATTATTATAACAGCTACTAAGAAGGGCAGGACCAGCTTGAATGTCACACTGATGGGGGAAGGGATGTGAATTTAACATGTGTACCAATAACACTTTGTTTTACAGCACAATAAACCACTCCCATACCTGATAAAAATTATATATATATTTAGAAAGCTTGTGAGGAAATTATTACTCTATTTTTGTTTTACTTGGATCGCTTGTTTGCATACTTAATAAAGGATTTTCGACTGGAAACAGACTGCCTGCCTTACTGAGATTACTTTCGAATACTTAGTAATGCTGCACAATTATATATTTTCTATTATTATTTTTTGTTTTGTTTTGACTTAAGACAAGATTAAGTTTACCACTTCTACTACTATTTTCTAATCTGATTAATATACAGTGATTAACTAGAAATATATGGACTGAAAATCTTCCACACAGAGAAGTTTTTTACACTGTTTTGAACCACAAAGAGTTCAAACAACTTCTGTGTGACTGTATCAAAAAGGCTATAATTCATTGGCTCACAGGTTTATATGTAAATACTATGCTAAAGACCACCAAAGTCTTTATAAGCCTAGTCATGCAACCTAACCCAAACCAATTGTATCCCTATGTATCATGGGCATTTATTAGGAGGGGTATGTTAGGAAGTTTGTAGAGGTTATATGGTGGAGGGGGGCATGTTAATTTGGGCATTACTGTCTGTATCTGACTCTGTCTTTCAGAGACATGGTAGCCAGGCCCGGGGTGAATTTCTGATTTCCCATGCATTGGTCAAGGACACGTTTAAACAGGGTTACAAATGGACTTTCCTTAACATAGGTGGGAGCTTATGCCAAAGCATGGGGATCCTCTGAGACATATATTTGTCTCAACAATGTGTCTTATTTATATCAAAAGCAAAATTTAGATCCTTGGATCTAGTGTTTGTGGATGTGAAAAAGGTACATCATATGGATTCCAGGATGCCTTATATGCCAGGCAAAGATCAACTCTCGGCAACCAGGAGACTGAGTACAGAGATCAGGCTTTAAGGCAATTCATATAGGGCAATGTGTTTATATCCAGGATGCTCCTGGTCAGGAACCTTTGTGTGCATTCCAAGTGCTGCATATATCCTGTCAGGTACATGCTGAAGGGAGGCATTATACTCAAAGATGGGTCTAATAAAGGCCAAATAAAGTGTACAGTATGACTTCCATGGACCTGGTTCCCATGCTCTTACTTATAAGTTGGGTAACATAGAATGAGTTTCTTACTACCTTGGCCCCATGTTGGTCAAAGGCCAGATTACTGTCAACATATATTTCCAGATCCCTGACTATTGGGTCAACTCTTAGGGGTGCCTTATTGCTGGAGTAATTAGCCTGGGAGGCAGTTTTCCCAAAAGGCTGTATAATGCATTTCCTAACAGTGAGTTTTAATATGTGACTTTGGCATTGGTCATTTGTTTGTGTTAAGCCATAATATAGGATGTTTGTGTCATGCAGGAATGTATGATAGCTCTCAATTTGCAGTCATCTGTGAACTTGGTCGGTCACGGTCCCTTGACATTAGCCTTTACATCTGAGAAGTAGATGCTAAATAGGAGTGGTCCCAACACAGAGCCATGAGATACCCCACTGGTGATCAGTCTCTTAGTGGAGGTGGTCTCACCAATCCTGACTTCCTCAGTCCACTCTGTAAGCCAGCTAGCAATCCAGTGAGTTATGTAGTGGTTTATGCCCATTTCACTGCGTTTGTCAACTATGCCTAAGTGGGTTATTGTATCAAATGTTTTAGCCAGGTCCATGTAGGCAATATGCACCATTTTCCCCTCATCCTTTGCCTTGGTGGCTTTCTCAAAGAACACCAAAAGTTGTGGAAATAAGTCCCCAGAACACAAAAAACACCAGTAATCCAAAAAGACACTTGGAAAGACAACCCACAATCCTTAAAAGTAAATCTTTAATGAAAAATGGCAAACACATAAAACACAGCACCATAGAAAAGCATGGACACTTAACAGTACACCGCATTTTCGTTATGATTCAAACTTCATCAGATGCATACATACCATTCCCCACAATCCCTTTATATACTGAAACAGTAACTGAGTAATAAAGAATCACCTGTTATATAATTAAGCTGTTAAAAGTAATTACAGAATATCACCTGTCTCATCTAAAATCCCAGACATCCTATCAGCATAAAAGAACTTCACCATACATATGATGAATATGAATTTTCATCTAAAACACAGTTAAAAATAATCCATACTGTTAATCCATAAATTAATAAAAACATGTTAAAACACACTCATTATTTAAAAATAAATTCTTCACAAAAAATATGAGCTCTGTCTCCATCTAGTGACTCTACTACTATTAAAAAACATTATAACTTAGCTGCTCTAAGCTTAAGCACTGGGACTAGGGATACTGTATTGTTTAGACCAGGGAATCTGTTGGCCTCTAAAAAAATCTATACATTTCCCGGTATTCATTTCTCATCTCCCACAGTCCCCGTCTCAAGTCAAAATGTACTACCTCTAAAATAAAAAAAAATAAAAACAGCTCCTGCACATGATCCAGAAAGAAGTTTGTACGGGGCATTATTGGGATTTTTGTTCCTCAAATCATACCTGTGTTCATATATTCTGACTTTGAATTTGAATTTCCTTTTCATTTCACATATGTAGAATCCCTGACAACATTTACAAATTGCTATATAAACCACCCCACTTCTATTGCAGTTAGCATAACGTTTACTTTTAATATATTTATCCCTTGCTTCCAAAAATAAGGTATCACCCTCGGCCAGGTAGGGGCATTGTGGGCAAGATCCACATTTATATGTGCTGCTTTACCTGATTTGACAAAATTGCCCTGTGGTCTATTTATTTTCCAGAATGTCTTTATTATTGTGACACTTCTTATAAATACATTTAAAAAGTTTCTTAAATATAATGTCAAGGTCCGAAATACTAGCAAACCTTTCCCATCCATTCTCTGCTGTCCTTTTAATTACACCAGCATTTTCATCATAATTAAAAATAAAGGCGCTCTCATATGTGTTGTACATTGAGCTGCAATTTGTTCCAAATCGGTCACTCAGTACATTTTCCTTGCCCAAAAGAGGGGCAAACCTAGTTTTTCTACCTTGTAGGACTTCTTCCTGGACCTTTAATAACAAATCCCTTGGGTAACCCCTTGTTATAAACGTATCATATAAAAACTCACATTTCAACCTGAAATCTTCTTCTAAGGTCATTCTACTACCCCTTATTACATACTGGCCCTTAACAAGGCCTTGTTTCTGATAAAAGGGGTGCCCACTGGAAAAAGGCAGGTAAGAATTGGAAAAAGTCTCCTTACTGAAAACTTTAGATGTAAATTTCCCATTGGCTTTTTGCATGGTAAGATCCAAATAATTCATCCCTTCCTGCTTTATTTCATAAGTGAATTTCAGAAAATCTGTGGTATTACAAATATAATTGAAAAACTCAACAAACCTGTTCTGTGTCCACCCAGAACAAACAAATGTCAGCTCCCTGATTGAATGGAGAAATAACAACAATTTGGACCTAAATGTCAATAAAACAAAATAAATTATTATTGACTTCAGAAAGAGCTCTGCCATGCACCATCCCCTCAAGATCAATGGTGAAGAAGCGGAGAGAGCCCAAACTACAAAGTTCCTGGGAGTACATATATCAGAGGATCTTTCCAGCAACTACACTCCCTAAGAAGGCTGACAAAAGCAAATCTCTCTATGAATGTTTTAAATACCTTCTACAGAAGAGCCATCAAGAGCATTATCACCAGCAATGCACTGTATGGTTCAAGTAACAGCACAACGGCTGAACAGAAGAAGCTGCAAAGAATAATAAGAACAGCAGAAAAGATGGTGGGCACTAGTCTTCCTACCTTACAGGAGCTCTTTGAAATGAGATGTAAAAAGAGGTCATGCAAAATACTGAGTGACACTTCTCATCCAGCGTAGGGTAGTTCACTAAACTTGCTTCTGGTAGAAGGTTACGGAGTATCCACTGTAGGACCTCCAGATTCATGAACAGTTTTTATCCAACTGCAATGAGATTCATTAATACAGGCATAAATCTGGATGTATCAGAACTATAACAGATTGTTTCACCCTCATTCTTTTTCTTTTTGCCCATACAGTAGTTCTATTTATTTATTGCACACTAAAATTAATATATTCTCATTCAAGTGCAATTCCAATCACTTCCTTATGTGCAATATCACCCAGTCTCACATCTGTGTATAATGTACTTTTCTTTTCACGTGTTAATTATCTAGTAGTCAGTGTTGTACAGTGTATATAAATAGGGTACAAGCATGTGTGTCAGCTACCTCGATACTTACTTTTGTACTATAGCTATTGTTTATTCTTTAATACCTATCATGGCTGTCTTTTTGTGTCTGCTTTTCTCCTGTAAAAGAGCTGACACTCGAAATTTTGTTTAGGTAGCACTTGTGTTTCCTAAATGACAATAATGTTTCTTTGAATCTTTGAATCACTAGGGGGTGTGTATCCCTCTCTCATATTAGTGAGGACCAGATGCATTATCTTTGCACCCCTGGTCAGTATAGTGACAATCTGGTCCAGGGAGTTTGTGTGTACAAAATCTAGGACTCTTTGTGCCTGCATGTTTGGTGTCATATATGATTCCCAGTTAATAGTGGGGTAATTAAAGTTGCTCATGAATATGGTTTTGGGTTGGATGGTGAGTATTTCCAAAAAGCTTAAGTACATGTTATAAGTTTTCTGGGTCATAGAGGAGGACCTATTGCTATCAAGGAAGTAGTATAGGATTTTGCCTATGGTGATTTGAACATGGAATAGCTCAAGTGCATTGCCCTGTTTGACCAGCCTTGAGGTATATTTATTTATGATGTAAATCAAGACACCTCCACCTTTATTACTGTCTGTGTTGTAGCTGGTATAAATTTGTGGAAGGCATTATAGCTTTTTAGTTCCGGTGTGCTCTTTATGGCTTTAAACCATGTCTCAGTGACTGCACAGGCATCACTATTCTGTTGAGTGAGGAGAGCTTGTAGGGAGTTGAGTTTCTTGTTTTAGCTTCCTAGCATTGAGCAGAAATAACTTTAGATTTTCTTGGGTTTGGTTTGATATGTCAGAAGTATTATCAGTTTGGCATTGCCTAAAAAGGTTTTATGGGGAAGGACAATGTTTCGGCTAATATTTGAAAGCCTAGATGGGAGAGGTGTAGATCATCCCTGCCAAAGCAGCATGGTCTATTGACCATCTCTTTCCATATTGACAAATATTGCACCCCCTTAGAATGACATCAGAAACTGAGCCAATTACTAAAGTCAGCCATTTTCTGTTTGTATTGTGGCATCATCCTTGGAGAAGGTAAAATACTGCTCTATGCTAGGCTCATACCACCCTGGGACACATATTGCTAGAGCTCCATGATGTCTCTCTTCATATAGTCTAGGGAGGTACATCTCAAGTTATTTACACCCACATGGACTATGACCTATTGAGTCATTCTGGTACTCTAGGTCCAATGACCTGAGTGTGTCTGTAATGTGGCAGATTCTGACCCCTGATAATCAACTGAGAGTGACTTTCTCCTCACTCAACCTGGTGGGAGGGACATCACAGTGTGTCTCACAATGGAGTCTCCAGTGACAAGAATGTTGGGTTGTGTGATGGCTTGCCTTATGGGCTTAAAAGTAGAGGCACAATGAGATGTGGCTGTATGTGCTGATGTGGGTGTTGTGTTGAAATTTTGCATTTGGGGCTGCTGAGGGTATTTGTTATGAGTACTATGTCTAGGAGGCCTTTTGGGTTTGGGAAGGTTACATTTAAGTGCCTCAGCATATGTGGGTCTATGTGTCTGCTTTAAACTGTGAGTGGTGGGTGCAGTGTGTGTACTACTGACAACCTGATTGACATTAGGATTGCTTTTTTGTAAGAGCTTTGTCTCCAGTGACATTGTGTAAATGCATTCCTCACATACCATATCAGTTTGTTTGAGAATTAGCTGGTTGTTAGCAAACATGAGGCAATTTCTACGCTACTTCAGGATGCCTTTATCCACCAAGCTGATAATGGCGATAGTTGGAAAGTTCATATTCCTGGCAACAGACCCTTTTTATTGATTAGATGGTTGTGGTGTGAATATAAAGTAATGTCAGGAGTATCTGGCTTGCAATTCTGCGAGCAGTGCTTATCACTGCAAACTAGCAAACTAGTTACCTTGAGTACAACTAGGTACTGGTGAAATTTCAAGGGTGCATTTGCAGGAAAAATGTCAACTCAGGGTGCCTGCAACTATACTGGACACTTCCAACCTCTTGAGAGAAAACTACTAAAGTAGGCCCTGATCATTTATGGATGAAGTATTTAGGGAGATATTCTGAAGTTAGGTTAGCAGCTGATCAAGCAGTACTTAATCAAAAAAGAATTATTTTTTCAAGAATGATGATGATGATGATGTAACACAGTTACAGGATTTGCAGGGGTTACAGCTTTTTGGTCTGACCTCACTAGTGAGGATGTGACATGGGGGGAATGCAGTGGTCTCCAATTTAGGTTAGTGCCAGGTCCAGTATGTTTGAACCTCTGGTGTGTTCGTGCAACATCTGGTCAAGGGTATCTGTGTTAATAAAGTCCAGGAATCATTGTGCTAGCGAGTATCAGGCAGTGTACATTTCCCAATCTATAGAGGGGTAGTTAAAGTCTCCCATGAAAAGGGTATTTGGTTTAATGGTAAATAGCTCCAGTAGGTCTAGGTATGAGCTGTGATTCTAGAAACATAGAGGGTGACCTATAGCGATATGCTAGGATATGGTATGGGACTTTGTCTATGGTGATTTGCATATGGATCAATTCCAAGGCATTATCCTGTTTAACCAACTAGTGTTATGCTTTTTGCTAATATTGCCCCTGTCTCTGCAGCTGATAGTCTAAATGTGTGGAAGACACTGAAGCCTAGCACTGCCAGAGTACTTACTGCATATGCAAACCATGTCTCGGTAACAGCACAGATGTCTATATTCTCCAGAGTGAGAAGAGCTTGTAGAGTGTAGAGTTTCTTATTTAGGCTCATAGTATTGAGCAGTAACACCTGTAGGTTTCTTTGTGTTTTATTTGCTATAATGGTAGGTTTGTAAATTTGGCATTGCCTAAAAAGGCTCTAAGGGGTGGATAAAGCTTTAGCTAATATTTGGAAGCCTAGGGGAGATAGGTATAGACCGTCCTTTGCAAAGCAACATGGTTTGTTAACTATGTCCTCCTATGCTGACAAATATTAAATCCTCTGGAAGGACACCTGAAACAAAGACAATTACTGAAGTAAATCATCTGTTGTTCATACTGTGGCATCATCCCTGATGAGAGTAGAGTGCTGCTCAATGTAAGGTACATACCTGCCTGAGACACGTATTCAGACAGATTAACAATGATCTCTTCATATAGTCCAGGGTGGTGCGTCTCAGGTCATTAATGCCGACATGGACTTTGATAGACTGACTTGAGTGTGTGCATACTTTGTGGATCCTGGCTCCAGATAAGTAACTAACTGTTATGTTCTCCTTGTTCAGTCTTTTGAATGGGGCATCTGTGTGTCATACAATGGAGTTCCCTATGACAAAGCAAAGCTCTCTCGAGCCAAGATTGTGCTAGACAGTCAAGAGGAGAAGGTAAACACCCACACTACACCTCAAGCAACACATAGCCCTTCAAAACCCTCACTACCAACACCCACACATAGCAACATTAAACCCACATATGTGGAGGCTCTTAACATTAACCTGCCCAAGCAACAAGGACCTCTGAAGCTGAAATGCAAACACCAATCACAACCAAAGTATCACATAGTTCACAATACCAGTGTGCCACCCAACAACAGCCCCTAAGGAAAACAACATAACCAATACTTTAGTCATAGGTGACTCTATAATCAGGCACACTGATGTCCCACTCACCCAGCTGAACAAGGAGAAAATTACAGTCAGCTGCCTATCGGGTGCCAGGATCCACCCCATAATGCATGCACTCAAGTCACTCCACAACAAGTACAAATACGACTCTGTCATTGTCCATATTGGAGTGAATGACTTGAGATGTACCTCCCTGGACTACATGAAAAGAGACATGGAAGAGCTCTCGGATCATGTGGCCCAGGCAGGTATGACCCTAGACCTGAGTAGCATCCTGTCTTCACCCCGAATGATACTACAGTATAAGGACAAAATGACTGACTTCAACAACTGGCTAAACTTCTGGTGTCATTCAATGGGGATCCAGTATCTGTCTGCCTGGGACGACATGATTGACAAACCATGATGCTTTGCCAGAGATGGTCTGCACCTGTCGCCCCTGGGATTCAGGTTACTAGCTAAGGCTCTTGCCATCCCTTTAGTGCCTTTTTTAGGCAAGGTTCAAAGGACAAAATCACCACCATAACAGGTACAAGCATGCAAAATCTGAAGGTAATGCTACTCAATGCTAGAAGTCTAAACCTCAAAATGCACTCTTTCGAGGCACTCCTAAAAATGGAGAACATTGATATCTGTGCAGTAACTGAGACCTGGTTCAAGGCTCCAGGGAGCACCCCAGCAATACCATGCTACAACTCTTACCACACTTTTCAGCCACCAAACCAGGACCGAAACACAAAAGGTGGAGGAGTCTCCTTATTCACCAAGGATATTCACACCTCCAGGCTAGTTGCTTAACACAACCAAAAATAAAAAATAAAAAACAGCACAGTGGCAGGAAGGAGAACCAGCTTTATTTGTGACTAAGCGCTTTCACCCTCAAATCCTAGGCATCATCAGAGTCACTAAACATGCACATCACTTCCTATTTACATTAAAATACACGACATCCGACATATAAAAACTTAATCATTGCAATTCTAGTTTAAAATCCTGTGCACTATAATTGTATTAAATATAAAACCTATATTAAACATGTTAAAAATACTAAAATAATTTGGAAACCACCCTTTTAACATAATTAAAGAACGCACACTGGCTGAATTAAATATTAAAAGACTTCCATTTGAGAAGGGGTACAATAGAAATATTGTCATTAATACATGGAGAATTCTTAGCATTTAATGTCAATTGCCATTTTGTTTCTGTTAGTTCTAAAATCACTTTAGTATTGCCACCTCTTCCCCTTTTCTTCACTATGTCAATAATGAAAAAAGAAACCTCTTAAAATTCTGACATATGACAGAACGTCTATAAAGGGCACTACTTGTCTTCTTATTTTAATGTCCCTCACATGCTCGGCAATTCTATCTTTCAGTCTCCGTATGGTTTTACCAACATAGAATGCCGAGCATGTGGAACATGTTGCTAGGTATACAACACTTGTAGTATTACATGTTCTCCTACCAGGACATGACAAAGTGCGGGGATAGCCATCCACAACTACATAAGGGCCATTGTTGATATACTTGCAATAATTGTACATCCTAGAGACATGCCCCCTGTCCTGATCTAGCTCTCGCAATTCAAGAAGATCCTTGAAGTTAACTTCCTCTACTGTATACCACCTTTGGTACTACACCTAACCTCTGTTTAAGATCATCATCAAAGAAATTTTTCCAAGCAATGTTTAAAATACTGACAAGCCTGGGGCAATCCTGATTATACTTTAATACCATAATATTATTTCCCACTGCGTGTTTCTTACCGGGGTCAACCACGTTAGATTCTAATGATAAAATCGGTCAGTAGAGTGTAGACCTCTTTCTCCAGATCTCTCTCTTGGTGTTGAGCAACAATCTGAGTGGATAACCTCTGTTGATAAACATCCCTATGAGTGTGTACAATTCCTTACTGAAATCTTCATCCTGACTAATCAGCCTAGATAGCCTACACATCTGGCCCTTCACCACTCCACATTTCTGATGGGGAGGGTGACAGCTGTTGTAATGCAACAGTCCGTTTGAGTAAGTTGGTTTCCTAAAAATCGTGGAGACCAACATACCGTCATTGTTCTTTAACAATATATACAAATAATATATTTCTTCAGAACTGTGTCTCTGAGTAAACGACAAAAAGTCAGTGCTAGAATCCAAAAAGGCTACAAAATCATCAATTTGTATGTTGGTAAAACCATACGGAGATTGAAAGATAGAATTGCCAAGCATGTGAGGGACATTAAAATAAGAAGACAAGTAGTGCCCTTTATAGACATTCTGTCATATGTCAGAATTTTAAGAGGTTTCTTTTTTCATTATTGACATAGTGAAGAAAAGGGGAAGAGGTGGCAATACTAAAGTGATTTTAGAACTAAGAGAAACAAAATGGCAATTGACATTAAATGCTAAGAATTCACCAGGTATTAATGACAATATTTCTATTGTACCCCTACTCAAATGGAAGTCTTTTGATATTTAATTCAGCTGGTGTGCATTCTTTAATTATGTTAAAAGGGTGGTTTACAAATTATTTTAGTATTTTTAACATGTTTAATATAGGTTTTATATTTAATACAATTATACTGCACAGGATTTTAAACTAGAATTGCAATGATTAACCCCGGGATTCATGAAGCTTGTACCAGGTGCAGGCATAGCATAGGCGGTCTAATGCCAAATATGACCGCCGAGCGATTCAGGTACAATCCGATTCCACGTGCACTACCAGCATACGCCAGATCTGCACAGCTCTCAGCACATGCATGCTAATCACCCCATGTGCAGTAGTGCTGCATGCAAATGAAGGTACATAGCGATTCATGAAGTGGTGCAGGTGTAGAGTAAACATACAGAAATGTAAACCAAAAAAAGGTTTACATTTTTTCAAACAGAACATCGGAGCCATGAAAGTGGACCAAACTTACTATTACAAAGTTAACATATGCTAATGGCTAAATATACAGCCAATGGCATAAAAAAAACACGCACAACACATAAAAAATAACATTTAATGTCATGGCCACACTAAAGCAAAGTACAACAGCAGGGCATGTGTGCGCAAACAGGAACACAAGGAAAATATATACAGATGTCATAAAATTGCAATGTAACACAAATCATGATTTCGCCATACTAGTCAATGGTATGCATGCTACACCACAACCAAGGCGCAAGGGTTGCTAAGGGTCTGTGACAGTGTTCGGTGCGGTAACTATGAATTAGTAGTCAATGCCATGCAAATGAGGCAAGTAATACTGAATCGCAAATGCCTTTCCGGCATAAGACTGTACCACACGGTGTAGCAGTATAACACAGAGGAGTGGCCTGGAGGTATACATGATCTCAGCAGAGTGGTGTGCCACCATAGCTGTAAGCACAATGGAGCATTGCTAATCCAGGTTGCCCGTTGCTTAGCAAAGCCACAGAATAGGGGTGTGGATGTAGCCATAGCTTTGCTTAGCTGAGAGCACACAAGGTGACCGAAAGCGCATGTGTACGCGGATGACAACGCGCTCAAAACCCGGTAAACGGCTGTGCATGGCACGCACCACAGCTGAAACAGGAAGGTTACGGGAAGACAATAAGGAAATGGCGCAGTAGGGTAATTGGAGTACAACTGAGTAATTAACACCTATTAACTCACAGTGGGCAATTGATGGTAGCTAACAAGGCTGCTAGCAGCAACCTGCAGAACAGGAAAGGGGAGATGCCGGGTTGCAAAGAAAAGAGAACTGTCACAGCAGAGCAAAGCAAACCTGTAGTAGATTGGCTACAGAACACATTTCACAACACAATCCTGGGTTGGGAAAGTACAAAACAAGAAAGGAGGCTGCTGGATGCATGCCTGACAATGGAAGGGGAATCGGTTTGAAAAGTGAAGGCAAGGTCAAGAGATGATCCACGGCAGCCAAATGTAATTCAACACCAAAGGCACCACAATAGCAGTACCTGCAGTAAAACACATAAGTAAGATACCCTGCAGCTCGGATTGTACATACACACCCTATGACATCATCAGCATCCAAAGCACAATAGTATAAAGTGTGAAGGCACCTCACACACACTCGTATATTCCCAAACACTGCACCATCAGTGTAAACAGACGGGGAAAGTTTACAATGTACATGTTGGGAGCTGCCATAGCTGTGATTCATCAGCATGTGTTGGAGACTGAAGGTGGTGTGGAGGATGATGCTGACAACCACCTCAGGCACTGGAGGAGGAGAAGAGTGTTCAGACCAAGGGTAACCTACCAGGGGCTAGATGATCTGGAGATAGTAGAGCATTACAGGGTGGACAGGGACATCATACAGCAAATCGTTGAGCTGTGCTGGCCATGCCTCAGAGCCAGAAACAACAGAGGGGAACCCATCCCAGTGGACATGAAGGTATGTGTAAGCTTGAGAATACTAGCCAAAGGTACCTTTCAAAGGCCAACTGGAGATATCATGGGGATCTCACAGGCATCAGCATCCAGGGTACTCCACCAGTTCCTGGATGCCATGTTACCGCATGCCAATGAGCATATATACTTTCCCCGAACTCAGGAGGAGTTGGCCAGCAATATGCGCCTCTTCCACAGTGTGGCAGACTACCCGGAGGTACTGGGTGCAATAGACTGCATGCACATACATATCAAGTCACCACCCGGTGAGCATGGTAGGCACTACATAAACCACAAGGGATACCACTCCATCAATTGCCAGGTCGTGTGCAATGCCCTGGGCATTATCATGGATGTGTGTGCTGGCAGCCCTGGAAGCTACCATGACTCCCACATCTGACATGCCTCACAGCTGTACCAGGTATTTGTCAGGGGGGACATCTCATATGGCCACCTTGTGGGGGATGCTGGCTATGCACTGGAGCCGTGGATGATGACTCCCATCAGAAATGCACACACACCCATGCAAGAATGCCATAATGAGGCACACGCAAAAACCAGGATCATCATAGAGTGTGTGTTTGAGATGCTGAATTACAGTTCCATTGCTTGGACATATCTGGTGGAGCCTTGCAGTACTCTCAAGGCATGTGTGCCCACATCTTCATAGTATGTGCCATGCTACATAATATGATCCTGCAGAAACATCTGCAGCAGGGACATAATGGTGAAGGCCCTCACAGCCCACTGCAATTACCAAGGGTACCACAGGCACAGAGGGATTCAGACCATGAACACCCTGTGCAAGCCCCAGTAAGCAGACGGAGGTGTGCCCAATATGCCCAAGCCTTGGCAAAGAGGGAACTTATAGCACATACACTGCAGTGTAGGCCCCTACGGACTGACACACTTCTCCATCTGCACTCACAGTAAAATGGATGGCACACACACACACGACCCTGTAAATTGTCATGTATAGGTGGTCTACTGTGTGCATCCTACATAGGCAGCCCTCAACTACTGCACACACAACTGCTATTGGCACAAGGTAAGTCAATACCTGAACAGGAAATTAAGCTAACAGCATGTGTTGACACTGTATGTATAGGTTCCTAGGTACATCGGAAGGTGCATGCCTAATGTCAGAGGCCATTCATAAGCCTAGCCAAAATGTGTCTGCTGTCGCCATCCCATTGATTAACTAACTGTCCCTCTGTGGAGCAGAGCCAATTGCAGGATCCCTGGGGTGTAGCCACTGTTCCCCACCTACTCTGCAAGGATTCCCTGGTGTGTTAATGAGGGGGCTCCATATAATGTAATCAGGGATGTAGTTCCAAAGCATGGGGAGTACCCATGACAGGTATCTATCACCCCAGCATTCTCCAGTTATGGTTCTGGCAAGGTGTAGCACATTACAGTGTGTGGCTCACTGTGACATGGATTCCCATAGCTGGAGCACATCCATTAAGCATCACTTGGACATACCATTCATAGGTATCATCCATATGTAAACTAACTGAGTTACACATTTGTTTGCAGTATGGAGGAGCAGCCATAGTACAGTCTACATACTAAACACCATAACACTTGTACATATCCCAGATGCCCCAGTGGTAAAGCCATTGACTGTCTCGTGCATGGTCCCAGTTCCACGACTTGCAAGGGCTGTTACATTATTCTGATATCCCAAATAATGGATGTTGGATGCAGGTCATTAAAGCATGTTTAAGCACATGTCAGCAGGTTTTTGCGCCGGTAAGTGCCGGCAAGCATCATTTAAACATGACTACATGGATATGCGTAACACAGGTCTAACCTTTGCTGAATATCGCGCAGATTCTGGGCAAAGCTTGCCCCGCACCATTGAAATGTGCGTTATTTACCCTTGTACTAATAGTGCCTGCTCTGAGAGGTAAAACGACCACTGCCAGGAGTAGAACACGCAACCATGTACACAATCTTCACAATAACCTACCACTAAGCTACCTGAGATGTACCAATGGCAGGTTTGTATTGTGACAGGTTAAAATACAAAAGGGCGGAGTTCGGGAAATAGTATACACTGCCATGTACCCAACGAAAGGTGTATTCTCTCTCTCTCAATCTCTCTCTCTCTCTACATATATATATATATAATATAGAGACAAAAGAGTGATAGAGAGATATATGTCAATATATATGGATATACATATATATGCAAATATATAGGTAGGTTAACAACATCTACACAACCATGGAGGTACATATAAATAGGATACTACCAAATACCGAATGCTTTACATACCGACGCGCATAATCACGAGGCTTAAAGACCGAAAGACCACAGTACTGGGACACTAGAACCGCGAGTACTATTATCACAATGTTAAGCGACATTTAGTTAGTGCTTCTGGTGCTGCAGTCTAGGTAGGTACTGTGTTTAAGTGTGTTTCTGATTGCTGTAGTGTGTGTAAGTGTGTGTTCTGATTATGGTGTGTGCTTCTGGGGGACTGTAATGTGTGTATGTGGGTTTGCTTTGTGTGTATGTTTGTGCTATCTCGGAGGTAGATTATTACAGTAGGTGTGGTGTGGGGGGCACAGCCACCCACATGGGGTGTGTATGGGGGCATGGCCACCTGGCCATACGTACTGTAGGATGGTTTGTTTGGATGTGATGGGTAGCAGTGTGTCTGTATGTGTGTGTTCTGTGTTTGTGTTAGTTCCGGGAGTTTGACTGTCGCGAGTTTGAGTGTTCAATATTGTGGGGTTTGGGAGTCTAGGAATGGTAATGTGGTCGTTGGAAGTGTGTGCATTCCTGAATTCGTGGGTATGCCGTATACAGTAGTTGAAATCTTCAAATATGTGCATAACATGGACCATAGCAATCACACATTCTGCCATGACCGAACGTTATGAACAAAGGATATGGAGAGTATATATGTCTATACACTATTACAAATATGTGCTATGGACATGAGCCAAAGATAGGGTTACCACCTGTCTCAACTTGCGAGGGGCAGTCCCTCTATGTGCGGTAGTGTCCTGACCAAAATGAGTACAAATACTAATGTCCTACAATCTTGAGACATTTGCCATGTTCCATATTTTATATAATTTTTGCATAAAATAGTCATCTGTATCTAAAATACCTACATGTAACAAGAAACAGGATAAGCAAGTAAACCGCTACAAGAATATAAGCTTTTATATAGGCATATATGTAAATTTCTATACTTTTTACTGACCATGGGTATGTGTCGGCCTTTAAAATTCGATGTGTGTCCTGCAAATGTCCCACTATGGCCATTTGAAAAGGTGGCAACCTAATCCAAAGAGGTTCAGTCACCAACACAACCTCCAATGAGTGCAAATATCTGTGACAGAAATACACGAGACAGCTTTCATGTAGCAACATTTCATTACATACCGATGTATTTCCGAAGGGAT
This sequence comes from Protopterus annectens, assembly GCF_019279795.1. NCBI lineage: Eukaryota > Metazoa > Chordata > Ceratodontiformes > Protopteridae > Protopterus > Protopterus annectens. The sequence continues at coordinate 847,534,224 of NC_056728.1, read as the reverse complement.
AGAAAGACCAACATCACCTGCATGCTATACAGGAACCAATTAACAATGGCTTAATGAATAAGCCTGCAATTACCATAGTATTAGTCTACTAAAGGATATGTCTTCAAATAGGGAAGGAGTCCTCACACACATATCGAATATGTATAAATGCAGTTCCTACACACCTGCATCTGCTATGTACACCCACCTACATTTCCCCCACACCGAAACAATTGCAATACAGACTGTAATAATATCACAAACATCCACTCACTCTATGACATCTGCAGAAGCCTTAACATACCTTGTGAGAGACACACTATAACGGCCCTATGTGAAATCGTTGCTGTTGTACAATGGAACAGACGCCGATGTTACAGGGTTTGGTTGCAATAATCCCGTATCAGACGGCTGATATAACAGCTAGTCTCACATGTAGAACTACATCCTACACAATCCACGGGGGCCATGAAGTTAATATATCTCTGTGTGTCTCCATATAGCTGTAGCAATTCATCACAAACAACACATCCAGGCTGTCTTCCTCGAAGGTAGGGCAAAGGGACAACACCCAAGTGGAGTATTCAATTATACCCCACTGTTGCCATGTCATTGGCTAATGGAGTAGCTGCACAGCTGATGTGCATGTAAACATCGATTGTTGCATCGACTCCGGAACACCAATTGGTGGCAGGATACCACATGTTACTGATATCTAAGTATAAAAGGATGGCTTGTCATACATTCAAACCGTATGTACATACGAGAAAAACGTTACAACAGAAAACAAATAGGACTTATATTATCGTCAACTCGGGATACTAATAAGGTATGTAGAACACTCAGTATGTTAGTGTATGTAGAACCTGTTCTGTATTAATTAAAGTGTACGCAATGCATATAGTGGGAAAAGGTATTATGTAGTGATGTATTGTTGAGCATAGTAATGCTCGTAGAAATTGTGTGTACTGCTGTGGGCCACAAGGTAAACACCTCATACACCACAAGGGATGCTATATAAGGACTTTAAACACAACAATTCCACTCCAGCTGCTGTCAGTGGCAGGGTTTGTCCAACAAGCATGTGCCATAACAGGGGATAGTATATGTTTATATACTGTAACAGTAGGCATATGTATGGGCGTATAACTGAGAATAACATGTCTAAGGTGGTCCTGCTGTGCAATTATGATTTGCATTGTGGGATATTGTGGCAAAAATGTGAAATGTACAGTACTGTAGGTAGATATGTCTAACATTTTATATAGCATTACTGTTATGTTATGCAAATATCAGTTATGTCTATTGGCATGTACAATACACAATAACAGGATACATATGACTTGTAGTCACCAGACAGTGTATCAGCATGATAGCTAATTGAAATGGAAGAGCTAGTCAATTATCCATGCACAAAGGACATGTAATAGCTTCATAGGTTCATAGTTAGGTACTATGCCTTCTGGCCAAGGGCATTTGTAAGCCTAACTACAGTGTTTTCACTTGCAGCACCTCCCTAGGTTAGTATCCTGTGCCTGTGAACAGCAGAGCCATTTGTTTCCTGTGCCTCTGTACAGCAGAGCCACTGCAGTGATCCCTGGTGTACATGTCTGTTGCCCATCCACCCACTGAGGTATCTCTTGAAGATTGCTAGTGAGGGTCCTTGCCTGATGTACATAGGAATCATGTTCCAAAGCATGGTGAGTGTCCGGGTTAGGAATGTATCCCTCCAGCACGTCCTAGTCATCGTTGCGTTTAGGTACATATCCCAGAGCATGTGGCTCTCAGTGGCTTTTGCCTATGTGGAGCATATCCATCAATATTGTTTTGGACATGGGCTTTGTATGTTCAGCAGAGATCACTTCTGAGTATGCGGTATGCAAACGAGTACAGTTGGGGTTTATGTAGTTGGGCTGCATATGTCATCCTTCGGAGGGCAGTATTCCTCTTGGTGTGGTAATGTTGTGGTATTTAAAGCCATTGTTGTTATCTCATAAGGTACATCCCAAATGGGGTGTTGTACCCTTTAATGTGTTTCATAAGTCATGAGTAGAGAGGCACAATGGCTGCCCTTGTTCTGGCTACAAACCCATTAGAGATTAGGGTGGACATGTAGAAGGATATTCACACCACTTTGGCAATATGGTTATCAAAGGAGTGAATGCTATCTACTTGGGTTCTAAGATCCCTTATTACATCTTATGTATGTAGGGGACTACCACCTATGTGATAATCCGCGGGTGATTGGTGTAATCAAAAGGGGATGTCTATGCACCTTGTGGCATGCAGCTTGAGGCCATGTTATTGACACCAGGTATCCGTCCCAGTGACTCCCTTATGGAGGGTGTCTGTATCAGCTGGGGAATCAATCATGGCCCCTAGTTTGCAGTCGTCTAAAAACCTATTCAGGGTAAGTGCTCCTGTGCTAGCCTGTACCTGAGAGAAGCATATACTGAACATGAGGGGCCCTATGACCAAGGACTGGGGGATGACAATTGTAACTGATTTACAGTAGGAACTAGGGTATGCTACCCTCACTGTGTGGGTTCTGTCCGTGAGCCACTTTGCATAACATCTCATGACGTAGGGGTTAATGTGCAGGTGGATGTGTATGTTGACAATACCAGAATGGGGAACGGTGTTGAAAGCCTTTGAGAGGTCAAGGTAGGCTGTGTGGACCTCCTTACCCTCATCTATTGCCTTGGTAACTGTCTCAAAGGACTCCACCAGGTCTAGGAGGCATGGTCTGCTCCTAACAAATCCAAACTGGATGGGATCAAAGGTCTGGAGGCCATCAATGTCTCTGTGAATGAGATCCCTGATGATGTGCTCCATAGCCTTGCAGAACAGTCTAGTCAGGTGAATAGGGCAATAGCTCCCCTGGTTCACTGTGGCGCCACCTTTGTGGAGTGTGATAACTGTTGCCGTGTGCCATTCAGGGGCCACAATGCCTGATGCAAGGCTATTAGTGAACATGGTGCCCAAGTGGGGAGCCATTTTGTTCTGAAGTTCATGGAAATCGCAGCCTGGGATGTTGTACGGTCACATGGATGCTGTGTCCCTGGCTTTAGAGAGTGCAGCTTTGAACTGCATAGTTGTGATCACAGGGACTCTGCATCATTCCTGTGTAGATATGGGCCCTTTAGGGTGTGAGGGGTGTAAAGTTAGCACTGAACCTATCTGCCAGGATGTTGCCAATATCAGTCGGTTCTGTAATGTTCGTGCCTTACAGCTGTATGTCAGAACAGATGTGGGTATCGCCATCGAGAGTAGTGACATTCCTCTAGAATGCTTTGTGGTAGTCCTTGGAATTAGTTGTGGTAATGTTTACGTAGCTAGCTTTGGAGGATGTGATAAGGGATCTCAGATTCTTACTGAGACTGACCAGGGAGCTCCTCCACTCATGGGATTGTACTCTACTTTGCAACAGCCTCCTCCTTCTGTTGTACATTATGTCCATGGCAGTGGACCACCAGAGTGGCATCTGTTTTCTGGTGGGTACCGTCATGGCTCTGTTTGGGATAGCATGATCCATGCAGTTGTGTAAGTGCTAATTAAGTGCAGTTGTGAATGATTCAGCGGTTGTAACTGTATTGTCCATCTGCATGGGTGTCATGACGTTTACTACTGCTGTCATAAGAAGCCTGAAGTTGGCTTTGTAGAAATATTGTACTGTGTTTTCCATAAAGGGTGTGGTGCCAGGATGTGGATAACAAGGGTGATTAGCGTACATTCGGATCTGACCAACGAGGAGATAACCCCAGGTGTGGAACACCAGTCACACATGTTGGTAATGACCAGGTCTAGGATATTGTTGGCCCTGGTGGTGGTGTGGATAGGATGATCAAGGCGATTGGAGGTTATGAATTCCAGAAAGTGTTGGCCTAATGTGTCGGTACATGAGTAGGTATCCCAGTTAATGGTGGGGTAGTGTCAGTCGCACATCAGTAATGTCTGTCTGTACCCTACTTTCCAGTACACCAAGAAGTGAGGACCATTAACCGTGGGCTATGGTGTGGGATCTGTAGCAATCTACAATTTGTATAGCAGTTATGGCCAGAGTTATTTGCACTTGGATTACCTCTGATGCATTGTGCTGAGCAACCAGCCTGGAGGTGTGGATATCCTTGGAAAATATGGACACACCTCCACCGTGGGTGTTCTGGTCCTGGTTACATGACTGAAAGGTATGGTATGAGTAATAGCCTGGTAGTGCAGGGGTGCTCTCAGGAGCCTAGAAGCAGGTCCCAGTCACTGCACAGATATCAAAGTGGTCCATTACAAGGAGTGCCTCAGGTGAGTGCGTTTGAGATGAAGACATCAAGCACTGAGTAGCATTACCCTCAGGTTTTGCTTGCCTGTTCCTGTTATGGTGGTGAATATGTTATTTGAACCGTGCCTAAAACAGGCACTATAGGAGCAGCAAGAGCCTTAGCCATTATCCGTAATCCCATGGCCGAAAGGTGCAGGCCATCTGTGTGAAAGCATTGTGTTCTGTCGACCATGTCATTCAAAGCAGACAGATACTGGATACCCTTGGAATGACACCAGAAGCATAGCCAATTGTTGAAGTAAATAATTTTGTCTTTGTACTGCGTTATCAGTCTGGACGATGGCCGAATGCTACTCAGGGCTAGGGTGATACCTGCCTGGGCTACAAGATCGGAGAGCTATTCCATGTCTCTTTACATGTAGTCCAGGAAGGTACATCTCAGGGCTTTCACAGTAACATGGAGAATGACACAGTCATATTGTACCTGTTGAGGAGTGACTTGAGTGCATAAGTTATGTTGCGGATCCTGTTACCTGACAGGCAGCTGACAGTAACTATCACCTTGTGTAGCCTGCTGAGTGGGACATCAATGTGACAGCCTATAGAGTCGCCTATGACTAGTGTGTTGGGTACATTATATTGCCCTATTGGCTGTGGTTGATGGGCACACTGAGTCTGTGGGCTATAAGTAATTGGTGTTGTGTTGGTGGATGGGGGCTGCCTGCATTTCTGCTTTGGAGTTCTCTGTTGCCTAGACAGAGTAGTATTGAGAGGGTCCGCAAATGTTGTAGTCTTACTATGTGTGGCCTGTGGTGGTGGAAATCTAGTGAGACTATGTGATGTGTGTGGTGTGGTGCAAATGTTTAACATCCCCACATGATTGTCAGGTTCAGTCTGGGTTGGAGAGAGCTTTACCTCCAGCATGGCTAGATATGTGCATCTCCCACAGGTTGTAGTGTTGTATGTTAGGAAGGGAGTATTGACTGTGTATATGAGACAATTTCTATATTGCCTCATGATGCCCATATTCATCAATTAGACAGGCGATAACACTGGGAATTGACAATTGGACATTCCTGAATATTTAACTATTTTCCACTAGATATGTGAGGAAAGTGTGTACAAGAACTGTTTTACTCTAAGCAAGCGGGAAATGTAAGTACAAACAGTGTTTACCTGTAGGTAATGAGGAGGATTGAGTGCTATAGTAATTAGTAGCTCATGAAGTGCTTATATGTTCTGAACAAGTGCTGAGCATGAATAAGCAATACAGATAGGGTGTTGGATAACATTAACACACTGCCCCCCCCAACAGGTACACAATCTCATATCCATGAACACTACAGAGCCCCTGTAACCATAACTATGATGGTACAAGGTGCACTCAGGCTGCATGGGGCCTGTCCACATCCCTGGCTGTATTAGACACATATGGCAAAACAGTTTGCTCTACACATACACATCATGTAAAACATAGCTTCATGTCAGTCTGTGACAACACTGAATGGTGCACACCAACAGTTGTCACAACCCACAAAGTGGAGACACCACTCATAATGGGAGGCACTGCACTACTACCCTGCTGAGTCTGGTCTGAAAGTCCATAAACCTTAATCAACATATATGTTGTTAGCAGTACATATGTAGATGACAGTACGGATGATTTCACACTGCATATCATACCTGTGACAAGTCATAGGACATCATCACCCATACTGAGTTCCACCTGCACTCAGTATACTAGATGTACCTTTGTATGTCACAGGAGTGTTCTGCCAGTGGACTGTTGACAGAACCAACACTACAAAAGGTGTCTCAGTAATATGTGCATATCACACCAGTGGCAGCTACAGTAAAACAGGGTTAATTCATTGTACTCCCCCTCATTGTACCTCATACCACACAAACAAATGGGAGGCATCTGCCTATGTAAGTATGTGAATGGCTATGACCTAGGAGCAATAGCTGACTCAGTGTTGTGGACAACATACAGAAGGACCTTTGTGAGTGAGGTGTGTGACATATGTGCACAATCTGACAGCTGCATATTGCATTGTCACCGCTAGGTTAATAACCCTCTACCCATGAACTACCACCTAGGCAGTGGTCAACATAATGGACACTGTGTGCAAGGGATGCTGCTGTGCAGTTTACCTCCCTGAGCTAGTGACATCACCAAGCCTATTAGGTAGTCATAAGAGGCAACCCTAGTCATGACAGGGTGCCATCCATGAACATGGAGATCATTGTACATACTCATCACTCAAGTGACCAATATCTGATCACATATCACCTTTAAGGGGTATTGTCCATGTTTGCATGTGCGACACTAGCCTTCACAACCCTCATTTCCACTATGTAGCATGATGCCTACCCTGCATAAAAACATGTCCAACACTGTGGTGTTGGACATGCTACACGTACATATCCTGATCTGAAATACATATGTCATGGACATCCACCTTCCTAGTACAAGGATCCCCACATGCTGGACAGATTCTTGTGCCATACACGTTACATACTCCTGCCATACTATGCAACCCTGTCCAGCACAGCTGCACATTTAACCTCTGTCAGACATGGTGTGATGACCGCATGGTAGATGTATCATTAACCGTGTGGATCAGTTATGTGGCACTGCTTCATCTGGCGCTGGAAACATGGCTATTGGCTACAGCTAGGTAACCTTACATCCTAGGCTCATACATGGCCCAGGGCATATGGACTACTAGATGACCTTGGCTGTACATGCTATAGTTGATAACCATCCCTGAAAATACCATCAGGCTAGCCAGTGTCCCATGTGTATCACATGTGCAACACAGGCAATATGTGACAGGATGTTGAACTGCTGTACAGTGCCATGTAGATGTATATGGTAAAACACATGCATGTAAAGGCTTCCATGTGCATGCCTGCATTGTCACAGGTCATGTCCGTTAAGGCAGTGTATGTGTTTATATGTGACATATACACAGCATCAAGGTCAACAGCATTAATGTGGACACATCCAGGCATGTGCTGATAGGTAAGAACACCAGTAGAGGCAAACAGACATGCCCACATCAAGACAGCATCCATATGGAGTATGAGCAATGTAATCAAGTGACACACATATATGGTGATAATATCCAATCCCCATTGAGTGTTACATGTGTGTGACACAAACATGTCAGTGGTGTCAGTGTCATGAAGATTTGCACAGACAACTGTTTATATGTAATAAATGTGATACACGTGTATGTGCAGCTGTATCTCTGTGCATCTCTGAGATACTGTGACCTGTCTCCATCATTATGTCTTCCAGATATGCTGTGAGCAAGGCTCCCAGCCTATACCTGCTTGGAGTATGAGGTCCTTATACCTTACCCCCAAGACAACTATGATGTCCTGTTTAGCCATGTGCCACAGGATGCACAGCAGCAGGATGACCTGTGGCAGGAACTTCACAGAAGGGTTAATGATGTGGGTGGCCATATCCGCACATACCAGCAGGTGCGCAGTCACTGCATGGACCTGATCAGATGTGTGAAACAGTGTGTGAATGCAATTGCCAGGGAACAAGGTGCAACAGGTGGTGGGCCACCAACCCAGCCCCCACTCACACGTACCAAGAAGCTACTGGCCAACCTGGGGACACCATCAGAACAGCATCCACAAACCTTAGCTGACATCGTGGAAGTGGGTGTCTCTCAACCACCAAGCCTGGAGTTGCCTGGTAAGTCACTACTGCACATGTAACTATTATATCCCATATAGTTGCATGTGTCACTGTACAATATGTAATGTAACATCATATGCAAGGCATGTATACACACATGCCGCATACTATAGCATGCTACTCTGTGTATGCACACATGTGCATACTCCATAGTATATCCTATTGTTCTGGCGAATGTGTTAACATGCACATTGCATCCTGTAGCTGTCATGCAGGTGTGGATAATGATCATACTGCTGTGTCATCCCTATATAGGTACCTCTGGTGTTCCACTGAGACAGCAGGCCATTGCAGGTGAGACAGTTATAAGTATTAGGCATGTTAATGCACAGATCTATTTGCCATGTGGCCAGTTAACACATGTACACATAATGTATGGTCCAGTCATAATATACAGGTCACATCTGCAATCCATCACACTGGCTACCCATGTGCAATACTTACAAACTAAGTGAAACACTGACATGAAACCTCAGAAACTGTCATTGCTAGATGTGTGGACAGCTGTGCATACAATGGTGTTGTTCAATGTAGGAACATGTATTACACATCAGAACTACACATGTGGGGTACACAAACAGTACTACACAGTGAGCTGGAGTATCAGCAGCCCACAGGATTCACCATTGTGGATTATGCCCCTGCTATGAGTGCACACATTGTGATGTGCCATCTGACATGTCCATGACATGTAGTGGGCCGGCTGCAACATTGTCTCACTATCCCATAAAACATACCCCACATACCAAACATACAAACTTTTGTCTGCATTACCCTGTGGACAATGGAGTATATGACATCTATGGGTGTATGTCATATGGGACAACACAGACATGTGAGATAGATGGCCACCACAACCATTTGGCCAACACATGTTCACACATGGCCATGGAGGATGGCCAGAGACATGTAGCAAAACACAGTAGATGTGATGTGCTTGTGTGTACACCCTGTTGTACATTGGCTACACATGGTCCAACTATAGCCTTTGTTGAATGGTTATATTGCATCCTGCACATCCTGGACATCCTACAAGCCAGTGCACAGCTTGTTGAGGTGTAACTTCATTCGACCACATAAGATGTGTTGAACATCATGACTGTGTCACAGCATGACAGTAGTCACCTGTACAGCATCCACAGACAACCACATCAGGCCACAGATACAGTAAATTTCCCTTGCTGCTGTCGGACACCACTGTCAGCCGTGCACCTCATGTGTGTGGTACACAAATGTCATGTGGGACATGGCGTATTGACAAGTCTGCCATGTGTGGACATTGTTGCCAGGCAGCTAAAATATGTTTGCAGATGTGCAGGGGTGTCATCCGTATGTCCTTCGGAGACCTGTGTCACATTCCACATCATGGTTTAGTGTGTATACACCTCAATGATGTGGGTCACAATCCACAGTATATATGTATTGTGCATGCACACAGTCATGGCTATGCACTGTGTCTGTAATTCACACTGTATAGCAAAAGAGATGCCTCATGATTCCATGCAATGGCACTGTGTCTGTACTTCACACTGTATATTAATATAGATGCCTCATAATACCCTTCAGTGGCCATGCACATCTGCTAAATGTGCATTTTATCTGTAGGGTGGACAGACAACACTGCAATGTGACACCATTACCCCACTGTATATGGGACAGGACACCATTGTGTTAAACATGTATGCATGTCAATGCAAACATCAGCAGATTACATGTCATACTACATGTTAATGTCAAGGTCATATGCCACACATCAGTCATGTGTACTGTTAACCTGTGCTGGTCCACATGGTGTAACTCAGGGATGCATGCTTACTACCATGATTGTGTGAAATGCATGGCTTCTACTATGACACATGCTTACTGTTGTGTGCAACCCAGGGATGTATGATAACTACCACTATTATTGTCTGAGCTGCATGCCATCTGCTGTATCACATGCATGTTGCATGCCTTCTGTCAAATCACATGCATGGTGTGTGTGTGTGTGTGTGTGTGTGTGTGTGTGTGTGTGTGTGTGTGTGTGTGTGTGTGTGTGTGTGTGTGTGTGTGTGTGTGTGTGTGTGTGTGTGTCTGTATTGTAATGTAGAGTCTTTGTTTGCCTTCACAGGTGATGTAGGTGTGTTACCCTCCTGCAGTCCATCTGATGTTAGTGTCCCCACAGACTCTAGCAATGATGAACATATGCTTGAGGCACAGGCAGGGTTGTCAGGGGCTGAATCTGTGCCATTGGTTGCCATTCCATCTATATCCCCCTCATCCTCACACACAGATCTCATGCCAACACATACCCCATCACCAGTGGCCATAGAGGAAGGACAGTTAGCGTGTGGTAGCTTGAAACAGGAATGTGTGGTGGCTACGGAAGGTGTGTATTCACACCATGATGTCAGGCAAATGACTGGAGATGGGCCACACAGGCATGTGGCCAGTGTTGCTCGTAGGAGGACCTTTGGACAACATGCCCCTGCAGGACTGAGTGCAGCAGCTGGTGTCACCAGACGCATGTTTCTGGCTGTAATGGCAGCACAGGCATGTGCTGAATGGCAGAACAGAGAAGGGCAGAGGCTTCAGAGGGCTGCTATCTGTTCTTTAAACAACAACATCCAGGCATTGGCAAATGCTCAACAGCAAATTGCTGAGGTTTTGGACAGGCGATTGGGTGACATGGTTGGAATTCTTGACCGTGGCATGACAATCCATGAGCGTGAGCTATCTGTGCTGGAACATCTGGTAGGAGTGAGTCTTAGGGCATGTGGACGTAGGCCAGCTATGAAACCTGGTGCAGGTCTATGTGAATGAGCTACCTCACATGCCCGGTCCCATAGTGGTGGTAGCAGCAGCAGTGCAGCTGGTGCTGCGCTGTCCACTAGGACACAGCAGGCCATGTTGACGTGACCCTGGATGGTCCCAAAAGGGACACAGTTCCAGTGGACATGTGTCATCGGACAGTACCCAATCTGCCCCTCTGCATAATAGTGCCCGTACAACCCCTGGCAGGCACAGGTCATGTGGCCGTGGCCGGACACTGTGAGCTGTAAAACCTGGTCTGTACAGTCTGGAGCTGTCAATAATATCCCTGTGTAGGCCAAACACATGGCAGAACTGTGTGCACACATACATGCACACACCAGAAACATCTGTAGGGCACCACAACACTCACATGCATAACAACCACACATGGCCAATTAGATCATGGGCCCTAACCCACACACATGATGTCATCCACTGGTGCAGACTAGGCCCCTGGCAAACATTATCACCCTGTGCATATGATGATGCCTGTGCCGTATCCCTGTCATCCACACCATTGGTGCAGGGACATGCTCATATGGTCTGATGCACAGGTGAACAGAATAGGGGGATAAGTGTAGATTACAATTGGTGTGTACTGTTGACACTCAGCAGATATACCATGTAGTACAGGTTTAGAATGCATTGTTTTCTGTTCACAGTATGTGTCTTGGTAACAACAGTAACAGCATGTTGGTAATGATGTCCTGCTTCCCTCCTTCAGGTCTAATTGCATGTGCCGTTGAGTGCTAGTGTTTGCAGTTTTCCATGTGTAAATGTGGACTACTCACAGGTATGTATGGCAATACCAGCATGCTATTCATAGCTTCAACCTCACTGTTAGAAAGGCTGACATTCCAAAGATGTCTACACATCTACTGATCCAGGAGCATGGGACCTGTGTACTAAGCTGCAGTGGCTATAGACGTGACATCCATACCGGGTGACATCACAGGTACAGTTACATGGGGCGGGGAATTTACATAGAGGTCTAGCTGATGACAAGGGTAGAGGCCAGTTGATAGCTTGAGGCCTCACTGTGTAGCAGTAATACACATTCACATTACAGGATGAGAACACACAACTACACACACACACACACACACACACACACACACACACACACACACACACACACACACACACACACACACACACACACACATGTATTCAGACACACAGTAACATGCCCACACTCACGGGGTCAATGACACTGTAACACACACACACACACACACACACACTTGGTAGTGTTGAGGTGAGGATGCCTGCCTATGTGGTAATCACCATTACAGTACTGTACACCCACATGATGCAACACAGAGAATACACACGTACAGGTAGTCAGTAATGCCTAAGATCGACGGCATCAACAGGGTAGTAGACTGCATCACCTGGAGGGGTTAGGGGTCTTATCTGTTCACTATGGTAACATACATCCTCACTCCATGGACCAGACAGCCATACATACATACACACACACACTGTGGAGTCCACAACTGAATGCACCTATGTCATGCAGATACAGATAGCTCGCATGTGTGTGATACACACCCCACCCCTGCCTATGTCTTGCTTTCTACACTGCAGTATGTACAGATCTCTACAACAGTGTACAGGAGTGTGAGTAACAATTGGGATGTATTCCCCACCATAAGTGGCATATATGGACACACAAGCAAACACACATGGCAGTACTGTGAATCAAACACCTGCTATCTTATGATACATATGACAGACATCCAGCAGTATTGCCCGCATTACAAAGTGTAGCGATGTTACCTTTGGCAATTGTGCTGATATATGCACATGGGAGGTCTTAAGTGTTACAGGTGTCAAGTGATTTACAGTCAGTGACACCCTGACCGCTGTGTAGGTTGTATGTCTTCCCCTTCAATTAACAGAAACATAGCTTAGTGTTTGCACATGTTATGGTAGGATGGCTTGTGACACACCTGTGAGCTGTCTTCAGCAAACATCCATCTGCAAAGATGGCCCACCACTTAGTTATGTCCACACATCCGTCCATACCTGATGTACATCTTACCGTACTGTCAGTATATCACCATATACAGTTGGCAATGATGGTGCTGCATTGCAACTGCATGTTGTAGTAAGACACACATCACCTGCAAACATCAGCTACTGCACACGCATGGTAGCTGAATGTACACCACTACATGTACATGTGTGTAGGTCCTACATTCCTGTCATTTAGCCATGTTTGTAGGCATTGCAATTGGTGGACATGTGTGATGACATACATGACACATGGACTGTTGTATGATATGATAGTTGTCATGGGTAACCAGTACACAGGGAATGTTAACTCAGTCAACATTGATACCACACCTTATGTACTGTTAGCATTCAACAGCCATGGACCTACCTTCCATCTGCATGTGTGTAATTGCTGTAGCCACCTGTCTGCATGAAGGACAGCAACAGCTATGCTATGTACATATGTGTTGTGTGTGTGTGGCATGTACATATCCACGACAGGTACATGTATGTCATATCCAAACATGAGGGTGTTTACTGGTGTACAGCAACAGTCATCTGTTACTGCTGTATATGACCCAGGGCCCCTGTTATGTGTACAGCTGACCTGCTTACGAACAGTGGTATCATTGCATTGCATAACACATGATGCAACTGTGTCAGTACATGGGTAGTCTGCACAGTTGATGTAGAGCTAGGTACAGTTCACTGGTCATGGGTCACATGGTGTTGTACTAATATATGTTCTACCAAATGTATGGATGTGTGTTGCTGGTCCAAGGACATGGTGATGTCTGAGGGCTACATCCTAGAATGTGGCTTTTGACACTGCGATCTGCACCTGACACATCTGTGATGCCTTTTGAGGGTGTACTGGTCAGTACATGTGAGTGGCCTTCGTGTACATGGAGACACCACCACCTGGAGCGGTCCGTAATGGTGTTATGACCCACATGTCTGTATCCAAGGTATACGGTGGTAGTGCTATTGTGCACAACTGAGCCTTCAGCCAGGTGTTCCTCACTGCACAGATGTCAGTATTCCCCATTGTTGGATCTACATTGGGCAGCTGTGATTATGAATGCTACATATCTAGCACTGTTTAGCATACACATACAATGCAGTTGTCCTCTAGGTGTCAGGGTATTAACCTGGTCTCAGGACATTCGTCTATGAATGGCACTATATGGGCGAAGTAGCCACTCCTGGAAGGACATCCCCATGGGTGGTATTAGTGTGCCAGGTTTAGATTGGTACATCTAAGGTGACGGACAGCAGCAAACGTTGTGTAGAAGACTGGTGTCAGATATATGAGGTGCAGCGTTCATGCTAACAATAACAACTATCGACACCAGAGTCCATTACAATGTGTTGTTCACGTCTAACTGTAATAGCATGGCCACTGTGCCCTTCCATGTTTAGAATCAGAGTGCATACAAAACAGCCCTTTGCTACTAATTGTGTGAGCATTCCCAGTATAACGTTGTGTAGATGGACATATAGTGCATTCCAAATGGCCGTGTGCTACTAAGTGTGTGAACATGCCCAGTGACACCTTGTGTCGGTTATGTGCCTCTATGTGTATGGGCATGGCCATTGTAACCCTGTATAGCGATAGTAGTCATCCAGTCAACAGATGGCCATACCCCACTTCAGGATGGATTCCTACATTGAACACACTGGTTCACAGGTATGTACATCGTAACTGCCAGCATCCATGTCGATGTCCGCATTCCTAGAAGGTCATATTGACAGTCTTGAAAGGTGTAGTGTCTGTGGCGCGTCTCGTATCTATGTAACATTGTAATAGTGGTCCATAGATAGGCAGTTGTCCTCATCACACCATTGGCATGTGTTTATCTCCGTCTGCCTGGGGACAGAAATGTGCTTTTACACTGCTCATACTCCATACAATCCCTATCACCGACTTTTCCATTGCTGATGATGTCACCCACATAGAAGTACACTTTTGGGAGTGCTGTGTCCCAGTAATCTCAGTAGTGCATTCTGTAACTACGTAATGCTGTAGTGTGATAAGATAGTTAAATTTGTGTTCTAATCCCAGCCATGCCAACTGTGTGTGTGTCTCCATCTGCCTGAGGACAGAAATATGCTTTTAGACTGCTCACACTCCATACAATCCCTATCGCCATCTTTTCCTATGATGATGATGTCACCCACCTAGACATACACCTCTGGGAGTGCTATGTCCCAGTAATCTTGGTAGCATATTCTGTAACTATGTAATGCTATAGCGTGATAGAGTAGACAGGTAGGTGTTCTATTCCAAGACATGACAGGTGTGTGTGTTTGGCAGTCGTATCCTATGTGTTGGTACCTGTGAGTGGCTAGCTCCAGGATGTGTTTAGGATCGTGTTTTGTTGTTTTCCTATATAGTGTCCATAAATGTCACAATCCGCCAAGAGACTGGGTTGGCAAGACATACACATACATTCGGCAATAGGTCTGGTGAGTAATGTCAGCAGCCCTAATCTTACCCTTAATACAGTCTGAACCCGTGTGACACACAGAAACACACTTGCCTTGATATTAACACCAGTACATAATGCAGGAGGCACATGTGGTTTCCTTTTCATTCTTGTCTAATGCTTTGGTGTCACGTGGTCCACTGTTGTGATATATAGTCTATATCTACGTATGTGTGTGTATATGTATATGTGTGTGTGTGTGTGTGTGTGTGTGTGTGTATGTATATATATATATATATATATATATATATATATATATGTATATATATATATATATATATATATATATATATATATATATATATATATATATATATATATATATATATATATATATATGTGTGTGTGTGTGTGTGTGTGTGTGTGTGTGGACATTAGCACACATAAATCTACATGATGGAATACATGTCCTATACTGTTGAATGCCTGTGCTGGATGATCTGTACGTGATAACCTCAAATGTATGTACATCTGCCATAGCTTAGTGGTAAAGCACATCGTCTGTGGTGTGCAGGGTCCCGGGTTCAAGCCATGCAGAGACTGGTTGTTTTGTTACTGGGAAGAACAAGGGATATAGAATACGGTGATAGTAAGGTGCTTTTAACCAGTTGTGTGCGGATCTGCATGACTGTAAGCAGTGGTTATTTTTGTGGAGGCTCAGTATGGGTCATGTAACTATGCATTAGAAGACAATACTATGCAAACGAGGTGGAAAATAGTGAACCCCGTTTATCCCCAGGGTGTGATGGAGATCCCAAGAGTGTATGTGTATAGATAGCCGGGTGCAGGACTCGAATATAGGTGACAGCATGGGAGGGGTGTCAGGCATATTGTACATACATTGAAGCCCTGTGTCTCGGGATTGCTCTTGCCTTAGCACGCCTAAGCTAGGGGTGTGTCTATACCTGCCTAGTGCAATTGGGAGGGACAACAACAGTAGGAGAGTAGTCAAGGTGAGCAAGCTGGGCAAACAGGTGATAATTATCACAATTAGCAGATTACAGGCCCAGCCCGGCCCAGAACACTACGATAAAGTGAGCAAGCACCATACCTTCGGGTTTTTTCCACACTCTACGCCACCGGTGTATACATGTGGGAAAGTTTTACAAAACAATCCAATGAAATGAGAAGGGCTGCAGGCAACATAGACCAACATGTGCAGGAGGCTGAGGGTGGTGAGGATGTGAATGCTGCCGAACAACCCTCAGTGAAGAGACAGGGAAGACTGTACAGACCCTGTGTAACCTACCAGGGGCTACATGAGCTGGAGATAGTGGAGTGCTATGGGGGTGCACAAAGACCTTCTACAGCAGATTGTTGAGCTGTGCCGGCCACACCTGACACATCGAACAGGCCGAGGAAAACCCATCCCAGTGGATACCAAGGTATGTGTAGGCCTAGGTATACTAGCCACAGGTACCTCCCAAAGCACAACTGGGGATATCATGGGGATCTCACAGGCATCTGCATCCAGTGTATTCCACGAGTCTCTGGATGCCATGTTACCACATGCCAGTGAGCTCGTACATTTCCTCAACACACGTGAGGTGTTGACCAGCAATATGCATCTCTTCCACCAAATGGCAGACTACCCTGGGGTAGTGGGTGCTATAGCCTGCATGCACGTATGCATCAAAGCACCACCCGGTGAGTGGGGTAGGGCCTACATTAACCACAGAGGCATCCCCTCCATCAACTGCCAGGTCATATGCGATGCCCAGGGCATTATACTGAATGTGTGCTGGCTGCCCTGGAAGCTATGACGATTCCAATATATGGCATTCGATGCAGCTGTACCACAGCTATGCCAATATGGACATCCACTACGGTCACCTAGTGGGGGATGCTGGCTACCTACTGGAGCCGTGGCTGATGATGACACCCATCAAAAATGCACACACACCTGAACAACTATGCCATAATGAGGCACACGCACAGACAAGACATATAATTGAGCATGTGTTTGAGATGCTCAGGTCATTGTTCCAGTGTCTGGACACATCCATTGGAGCCTTGCAGTATTCACCAGCTACATGCACCCAAATTGTTATGGTATGTGCTATGCTACACAATATGATCCTGCGGAAACAGCTGCAGCAGGAACAGCATGGGGCAGGGCCACACAGCCCCCCACCAATGCCAAGGCCTGTACAGGCACAGAGTGACTTAGAGGAGGAACTACCTGAGCCAGACCCAGTAGGCGGAAGGAGGCGTGCCCAGTATGACCTGGCCTTGGCAAAGAGGCAACACATATATGCACTGACACAGTAGGTACCCAGGGAATGTCACCCTCTCTGACTCACATAGACAGTAAAAGGGATGCCAAATATGACACTACCTGTGCTCAGCCATGTATAGGAAGTGCACTGTGTGCATCTGGCATAGGCAGCCCTCCAGCACCATCCTCAGGTCTGGCACACCCTCAAGGTAAGTCAATCAACCTACCAACTGGCAGTTGTATTAGAATGTGTTGTCACCTGTATCTATGGCATGGATGTGAGCATGCAAGGGAATTTGGTGGCCGAATGTTAAGGCAGCAGACAGTAGACGTCCATAGTGGCACCATGACATCTGTAGCACATACCAGGATCACCATAGTAGCCAGTAGTACACAGGGTGTCCTAACCCACTGCATGTAATGGGTTGAGCATCATGTGTGTCCATACAGCCCACACAAGTCTCAACCAGCTGGACAGGTGTAGACCAACACAGACAAATGCTGTACTATGGCCTCTGAATATGCCCAATGGATGACCCCCCCCCCCCCCAGACACACACAGACAGACTACAGCAGGCCAGGCAGTTGGATGTAGGTTGTGAAGGCTAGGACGTCTGAAACTAATATGTTGGTAATTAAAGCTAAGATCTGGAGTACACTGATATGTCTCTAGCCAGCACAATAGGTAGGTCTATATACTGAAATGGAGTACCTGACATACCAGTACAGTAGTAGCAAAAGTGTACAAGTGTCAGCTGTGCTCCCCTTCCAATGTACACATGTAACAGTCAGGTGCACCCCCCCCCCCCGGTGCTGTGTAGAAATGTGGATACAGTCGGATGTCCCCCCACGCTGTGCAGAAATGTAGCAACAGACAATGCCACATGACCGATGGATACCCTGCA
Source organism: Protopterus annectens (assembly GCF_019279795.1). Lineage (NCBI taxonomy): Eukaryota > Metazoa > Chordata > Ceratodontiformes > Protopteridae > Protopterus > Protopterus annectens. Next base: position 847,515,845 of record NC_056728.1, on the reverse strand, counting down.
GACACAGCATGCCACCTGTCAGTGTACAACGCAGAGGTCGGCACCACAGTACTGACTACCTGGACATGTAACACATGCGATACAGTTGACCACACTGGGCATGCTCAAACACATGAAAGTATGACAGCAATGTCAGTCGACAGCATGCTGAACGGTCATACTGGGCATACTCACACACGTAAACACAAGACGGCCAGGTCTGCAAACACCAGTGGTCCGGACATATCTGCTGGTACATTGCTATACTGTTGGAGGACTGTGCTGTATGGTATGTGTGTGGTACTGTCTATTGTCTGTATATTTGCCATTGTGTATTGGTAATTCACATTAGCTGTGTGCGCAGGGTGTTGCTACCAACACTTGCACAGGACGGTTATTTGTTTGCGGCCAGAACAAGGCCGTTGGATACAGAGTGAGTAAGGCACATTGCAGCAGTTGGGAGTGGTTGTGCATGGGTTTGCATGGTGTTAAGCACTGCTGACCTCTGGTTACAGGTTCTTACACTTGTTTAGACTCCACATTTCTTTAACAGTGCAATACTCGCATACTGGTAGCCAAACATGCTTACACCCGCTTGCTCTCTCACTTGCACATGCACCGACATTGGTGCTTGCATTTGTCACTCACGCTGGGTGGGCGCAATCCCTTGTGATGCCTATTACATCAGACTATATGACTACAGTATCGGGTATGGCTGACCATTAGGCGACGGCATGGCGTTCAACTGTATGGAATCGGCGGCCTGTCCAGTGAGTTAATCATATTATGTGCGTGTTCCTCATACAATCTGCTCCCATCTGGCTGATACATGGGAACCGATACTCTGCAATGCAGACAAGTAAATGTGTTTTGGGAACCACATCTGTCTGCTGGGTCATGCTACTGCATACCTATTGTAGGTTTGCCACCTTTTAAATTGGCCGAGGTGAGACTTTAGGATTAACACCTGTCCCACTTTGCATGGGACAGTCCCTCCTTAGGCATATGTGTCATGCGAAAATAATCTAGACATAGCAAATGTCCTGATTACAGGACAATATTATATTCTACATTTCTCTAATAACTGCATGTAACAGTTATTGTATATATGACACTTCTATATGTTATGTGAAGTAGCATAAGCAACTTGACTGCTGCTAGACTAAGCTTTTATTTGTGTTAATACGTATAGTTCTGTACTATGCACAGCTGTAGGAATGTTCTCACCTGGTACGTCTGACATTTCTACAGAGCAGGTCCCTCTTTGGACATTTGGAAAGGTGGCAGCCCTATAGGACCTATATGAAGAGATGTCAGATTTGGCAAGGCAACACATACCCACAGCCAGAAGAAAACTGACTACTTCACCGGTTTGCATAAGTAAAGGTTATTCTTGTAGCATTATAGTTGCTAATACTGTTTCCTATAACATCTAGGTGTTTCAGATACAACATAATAGTTTTATGCAACCACTACAGACAATATATGGATTCTTTGCCCTAAATCACAGGCCATGTGCCATAATAACATTTATTTTGCAGGACACAGCTGCCCAAAGGGGACTGTCCCTCACAAAGGTGAACAGGTACTAACCCCAACCTATTATACTATCATCTACTTAAGGTAGTCAGAATATACGATTTCTGTCACAAGTAGACCTCACATATGAATGGGGGAGAATGAACACTGAATCAGGGACACTGCATAATACCCTCAGGGACACATTTAGATGATTGGTACTATTAACCTGACACATTGACAGTCCCAGAGCATATGTATTCATACACATTTGTCAAGGTACATGTTGTTTATGACTCATACATGTTGTCATTAGTTATTACGTGTATTCCGCCACCTGTCCACCTAATTTCACTAGTTCTGGAAGAGTTTAGTTGGGACTGTGTTAGATTCTGATTTGTAATCACGGACGTCCATGATAATCAGGTACAGTTCACTGATATAGTCCCTATGTGTTCCCACAATGGTTTACAGACTATCCAGTAGATGTGCTCTTAAGGTTTGGGAGGTGTGGGCATCTGCTATACCCACATAGGAATATTAAGTACTTCCATGGGGCGGGCCTAATACATCTCTGCCAACCAACACCTGCACACTTAAGCCCATTATTGCATACCCATGATTCCCCTACCTGACACCCCTCTACAGCACTCACCCTTACTGTGAGCGCAGCTGGGGTATGAACACACCCCTACACACTGCCCACTCTCCCAGTCTCGGGACACATGTCGTACGTTTTGTCAACCCATGTGTTATCAGACTTGCACAACCTACTGTTCCGTGTACAGCTAAATCTTGGTCGCATCAATCATCATAGGTTCACCTACAAGGCAAATTTTTGGTGTCCCGCAAGGGACCCCGTGATCCATGTTTAAAGTGTACACCTTGCAGATCTCTCCCACTGGTAGTTTCCTGCCGGTGGTCTGGAAAGCAGCGGTGTATTTACCTTTATTGCATGTCTGTATGTCTCACCGACCTAGCTGGGGGGGTGTGGGAGGAAGACGTTAGCTTATTGGGCCGCCCACTAACATATGCCCGGTCTGAACATACTGAACATATGTTACTCATAATTGCTGTAATGTAACCTAAGTATGTACATGTGTATATTTACAGTAACATATATATATATATATATATATATATATATATATATATATATATATATATGTATATACATCTGTGTGCCCATTGACCAATACATTTCCCGGCCATACGCACTTACACATGCGTATTGGTTTTTATATATGCTTCACCAGCATACTATTGCCTTAGTCATTATGACACCGACACTTCACTCCGGTTATCTTGTAATCGGTATTTAGCATGTTATAGGTTCATAGGTTCATAGGTTCATACTAGGCTATCTGCCCTAGGGCATTTATAAGCCTAGCCAGAATGTGTTTGGCTTTCGCCACCCATTTTAAATTTATTTTGCTATGCCCTTTTTCGAGGTTAGTATACTGTGCCTCTATCTAACAGTGACACAGAAGTGATACCCGGGGTAAACCTACGATCTCCCATCCACTCATCAAGATTCCTCTTGAAGAGAGTCAATGAGGGACTCTGCCTAACCTGGACTGGGATTTTATTCCAGAGTGAAGGGAGCCTCTGGGTATGAATCTGTCCCTCCAGCATGTCCTATTTATTTCAGTGCTGAGGTTCAAGCCTCTCGAGCGCCAGAGCTCGATGGGATTTGGATTTTCTGAGGTGCAGCATGTCCATTAATTCGGGTTAGACATGGCTTTATACGTCAGGCACAGATCGCCTCTGAACAGGCGGTATGCCACTGAGTAGAGCTGGAGTTTCTTTAACCGGCAGCATATGGCATCTGTTTGAGCCCTTTGATCCTCTTGGTGAGGTACTTTTGGGGTCTTTCCAGTTGCTGCAGGTGTCTGGTAAGGTACATCCCAAAGGGCATTGTACTCAATTATGGGCCTGATGAGGGATGAGTAAAGAGGCACGATGACCTCCCTGATCTAGATGTGAATCTCTTCATGATTAGGTGGGCTATATAAAATGTTTTTCTAACCACTTTGGCCACGTGGTTGTCAAATGAGAGATTGCTATCAACTTGGGTCCCCAGGTCCCTAATCACTTATTCTGTACTTAATGGATTTCCACCTATGTGGTAATTTGTGGGCACTTTGTTTTTGCCAAAGGGGATGACTATACACTTTTTGGCATTTAGCTTGAGGCCATGGCTCTGGCACCAGTTGTCTGTTTCTATGAGGCCCTTTTGGAGGATGCTTGTGTCAGCTGGAGAGTCGATTATGGCGCCCAGTTTGCAGTCATCTGCGAACTTGGTCAGCTACAGTCCTTCCGTGTTGGCCTGTACCTCCGAGAAATATATACCGAACAAGAGAGGTCCCAGGACTGAGCCTTGTGACCACCACTTGTAACTGGTTTGGAGTCTGACATGGCTCCAGCAATTCTAACCATGTGGGTTCTGTCCTTGAGCCAGTTTGCAATCCATCTAGTGACATAGGGGTTTATATTTAAGCTGGTGAGCTTATCTATAATCCCGAGTGGGGTATTGTATCGAAGGCTTTTGCGAGGTCCAGGTAGGCTGTGTGGACCATCTTCCCCTCGTCAATGGCCTTGGTGACTGTTTCAAAGAAATCAACCAGGTTTAAGAGGCAGGATCTGCCCTTAACAAAGCTGAACTGGGTAGGATCCAGTGTTTGTAGGTCCCCAATATCTTTATTTATGAGGTCCATGATGATCCTTTCCATAGCTTTGCAGACCAAGCTAGTCAGGCTTATGGGGCGATAGTTTCCAGGATCCGTTGAGGCACCACCTTTATGGAGAGGGACCACTGTTGCTGTACGCCACTCTTTGGGCACATATCCTGTAGTAAGGCTGAGATTGAACAGTAGTTTTATGTTTGGGTTTAGCTCTTCTTTGAGTTAATGTAGGACGCAGCCCAGGACACCATCTGGTCCCATTGATGCTGTGTTTTTTGCTTTGGAGAGGGCGGCTCTTACCTGAGCATCTGAGATGTCAGGGATGCAGCACTCTGCTGGGATAGATATTTGCCCTTTGGTGGGAGGGGGGAGAAGTTTGTGCTGAACCTGTCAGCTAGGATGTTGGCAATGTCTGTGGGTTTGGTGTTTTTTTTGTCATTTTGGACTAATTCTGAGCATATCTGGGAATTACCACCCAGGTTCCTAACATAACTAAAGAAAGCATTGTGATTATCCTTAGTGTCCTGTGCAATTTTTCTCTCTCGAAGCTGGCCTTAGACAATTTTATGTGTGCCCATAGTTTTTTGCTAATACTGATCAGTGATGCCTTCCCTTTTTGGGATTTTGCTTAATCATTTAGTAGCTTCTTCCTTCTATTGTATAGTTTGTTTATGGCTGGGGTCCCAACCAAACAGGACGTCTGCCTTTGGAGGATTGGGTCTTGGTTTATTTGGGATCGCATGATCCATGCATTCCTGAAGGTGTTCATAGAATGCGTTTATAAAGGATTCTGTGGTCTGGGCCGTATTTTCCACAGGCCTGGGGCTTTGAAGGATTCCACCTCAGTTTTGAGGAGTGTAAAATTTGCTTTAGAGAAGTTTTTCACTGTGGTTTTCTGGGCAGGGGGTGGGGTCGGGATGTGAATATCCAGTGAGATTAATTTATCGTCTCATCTTACCAGTCAGGATTACACTTCTGGTCTGGAGCATAGAGACCCCATGTTGGTGATGAACAGGTCCAGTATGTTTTCCCCTCTTGTGGGAGTGGTAACAAGTTGTTCCATAGCATTTGAGTTTATAAATTCTAGGAACCTTTGGGCTAGGGTGTTGGAGCTAGAGTAATGCTCCCAGTCTATGCTTGGGTTGTTGAAGCCCAATATAATGGTGTTTGGAGAGACCTTCATATTTTCCAGTGTTCTCAGGAAGGCCGAGTGGGGCTCCTGGGTTTGGGAGGTGGTCTGTAGCAGGCTATAAACTGGAAGGCAGTTTTACCCACTGTTAGTTGCGCATGGACAGTCTCTGATGCTTCGTGGCTTGCCACCAACCTGGAGGTGTGGGTATCTTTGATGAATATTGATACTTCCCCCTCCTTTTGTGGTTCGGTCCAAGTTTTGGGGCCGAAAAGCATGGCATGAGGTATAACCTGGTAGTGCTGGGGTGCTCTCGGGAGCCCTGAACCAGGTTTCTGTTACTGCACAGATATTGATGTTCTCCATGCTAAGGAGAGTTTCGAGTGCATGCATCTTGAGGTTTAGACTTCTGGCGTTGAGTAGCATTACTCTTAGTTTCTTATCCCTTGTGATACCTATGGAGGTGGGTTTGTCTTTTGAGCCTTGCCTAAAAAGGCACTATGGGGTAGCAAGAGCCTTTGCCAATATCTGAAAGCCCAGGGGTGACAGGTGCAAGCTGTCCCTAGCGAAGCATCGTGGCTTGTCGAGCATATCATCCCAAGCTGACAGGCATTTGATCCCCTTTGAATGACACCAGTACTTAAGCCAATTGTTGAAATTGATCATCTTGTCTTCATATTGTGGCATCATTCTTGGTGAGGGTAAGATGCTACTCAAGGTCAGGGTCAGACCGGCCTGGGCTACATGCTCAGAGAGCTCCTTTATGTCTCTTTTCATGTAGTCCAGGGAGGTACGTCTCAGGTCATTCACACCAGCATGGACAATGACTGAGTCATATTTGTATGCTGTGGACAGATGTCGCAATATGTTCATGTACGGATTACTGATGGTAACTGGGATGTGATACAGTGTCATTTGACCTGTTCCTCGTCTGCACAGCCTATTATTCCAGCTACTGTATTTGTTTGTCTGTGCACATTCATATTATTTATGTCAATAAATGGAGTGCATGTGTTACAGAGAATGTACTTCAACATATTGTTGTCTGCATGTGCATATGCATATATATCTATTATGTACAAGCTGACCTACACGGGGTGGTCCATTGGAACCGGCGCAACCAACCCTGGCACTCCTGGATCCATAGTTGCATAGCCATAGTTCCTCCACCCCACCCATGTTGAGCTTCCACACGTAACAGCCATTATCCACCTGATATCGCAGCCATGACACACCTTTACACATTGTCCTCTCCAGAGCGTTTGGGGCCCTACACACATTTTGTACTGTCTCGTGTATTCACAGGGTCTCCCACCATTTATATTTGCACATACGTACCTTTCCTGGTGTTATGGATTACGGCCATTTGCGGTTTACAAGTGTAGGTGGTCACAACATGAGCCACATTCCGTCTGTGTGTAATGTAGACATAGCAGTTCAACGATGTTATGCCCACTGGTATAACCCTGCCTCTGGTGTGAATAGTGGTGCTCTGCTCACTCTTGGGCAGCTTTATCTGACATACGCTGCAAGCACTATATAATACCTTAGTTGCTCTAGATTCCCTTCACAACCCTTGTGTATGCTTTATTCTTACGGCGTTCATTCTTCAAATATATATATATATATATATATATATATATATATATATATATGTATGTGGATATATATCTATACACACACACACACACATATATATATATATATATATATATATATATATGTGTGTGTGTGTGTGTTTGTGTGTGTCTATATATATATATATATATATATATATATATATATATATATATATATATATATAAATTACATCTGTACATAAAAACATACATTTGCTATGCTGGGAGCTGCTTACACCCACGCAGGTGCACTCCCATATGCTTACTGTGAATTACGTATGTTTACTGCCGCTTCTTTGTGCTTACGTGTGCCTTATTCATTATGACAGTAACAGTTTGACTGAAGGAATCCGGTTAATGGCCGCATGCAAAACACATGTTCACCTTTACATGTTTAAATGTTGGCTTTACAGCACAGCGGCATTCATTCCACAAGAAAATGATATATGCTATAGTCGAACTTGAACCGGGAATGCCTTTACGTTGGGCGGATGCTCTAACCACTACATTATTGGTGTTCTGCTTCATTTATATGTATACCCATGGTTCATAGCTACCTGAACACACGCCTCAACGCTTCACTTACACAGCAGGAATCCATTCTCCTGCTGGGAAAACCACAGTACTACACATGCGCCATTCCCTATTCCCTACTGCTCTGGACCCATGCTGCATGTTTAATCACTCCGAGGATATTCAGAACTCCAAAGCTTATAGTCCTGGCACATATGTGTGTTTGATTGTCAGGGTCTTCATGTGGTCATCTGGGTTTAGGCTTGTCTGACTGGAGACCGGAACAGCCCTGTACCCATTTGAAAGTCAGAATTAGCACGTGGACAGAGTTAGTCCCAATGTTACCATTCTACCTGTGTTTACAGATGCAGAGGTTTGCCCACCTCTGACCAGCTTATTATGTTGGCACTACATAATATGGAGAGGGGGGGTTCCACTGGTCTTTCCCTTCACATTAGGTACGACTACTTTATTGTGACCATGTTCAGTTTTATATATAGATATATATATATATATATGTATATATATATATATATATATATATATATATATATATATATATATATATATATATATATATATATATATATATATATATATATATATATATATATATATATATATATATATATATATATATATATATATATATATATATATATATATATATATATATATATATATATACATATATATATACTATCTTGTCTGAATATACGCCCAAGCATCCCCACTGCCTTTACCTCCCTATATCCAACGGACATTATTCTGGCCATCACATAAATTAGCGGCCCTTGCATGACTTGGACCCAGTAAAATACACACCTTAGTCACCGGTTTGACCACTACACCATCCGTGTACATTCTGCATGGATGATAGCTAGGATATATGACTTCACTACAGGTATTCAACAGTACTGGCAACAAATGTGACAGTTGGTATACATATATGTACAGACCTCTCAACCACTCAGGGACTAATTTCAACAGGAACAAGGCAAGGACAATTCAGGGACAATCACGGACACTTCTACAATATTAGTACTATTAACTTAAAACGTGTTGACAGATTCAGAGCATATGTATTAATACTTATTTTCTGAAGTAAAAGACGTCTATTACTCTTAATTATTGTCATTATTCATTCAGTGTCATTCAACACCTTTCCTCCAAAGGTCACTGGTTTTAGGGGGGATTAAGAGGCTGGCCAGTTATTGTGCAAATGTTCTGACCATTGGTAGGGTTGCCACATTTTCATATGGCCAGGATGGGATATATTCAGGACACACCAGATTTTTCAGGCCAACACATACCCACGGTCAGTACAGGGTTTAGAACTTTACTTATTTTCCTAGATGAGAGCTTATTCTTGTAGCAGTTTATTTGCTTATTCTGTTTCTTGTAAGATTTACATATTTTACATACAGAAATAACTGTTTTAGGCAACTGTTACATAAAATATGGTACATAGTTATTTCCTACAATCACAGGACATTTGCCATTGTATCATTCTTGGTCAGGATACACCTACCCAAACAGGGACTGTCCCTCACAAAGTGGAACAGGAGGTACCCTGCTTATGTCAGTGCCTTAATCACTCTATATCCAACTGCCACTATGTGAATGGGTAAAGTATATATTCTCGATAATTCATGTGGGGAGCCGTGCATCACGGTCAGGTGTTTAATCCTGGGTAGTAGGTTCTGCATGACCGGCTGGAGGCTGAGCAGTCTCGTGAACCACTATTGCACATGCAACTTGTGTCCAGATGTCTACAGGACTGGACATTGTGTCATGATACCAAGTCTGATGTTTACACAGGATACTTATCCCATGAGGGATAAGAACAAGACAATAAACTTCGATCTTTTTGGATTTACGAAAATGTGATAGGGTTTTACATGCAAAGGATACATAGTTTGCAATCCTGACACTGCCTAGGGTGAGACTGCCTACTAGATATGAGTAGTGGTCACTATGTGCAGATATGGCTGTGCCAAGCTAGCAGCCCGAGTATGGCTGGATTTGGTGGATGTTCAGGAATGGGGGGGTTGTGTGCTGTAGAGAGGATGATGGGTATTCAATTATGCATCCAGGTGTGTTGTAGTTGGATGGCTCAGTTCAGTCCAGACCATTATGTGGATATGTGCCGGTGACGTTTCTGTACATGTGTATCGCACATTTTAATATTCATATGTTTGTGGGATTGTGTTCTACAGTATGGCCTGTCAGGTTGTATTGTGGATGTGTATGTTTGTTCTTTGTGTTTCTTTCTGATTCACCCACTGCTCCCTCATACACCTCCAGTTCACCTATTTTGCATCTAACACAGTCTCCCCTTTGCGAATTATTACATTACCCATCCCCACCACATCCATATTCCACACACTCCATCCATCCCTTCTCTGGTTGATGGCCCATGGCACGGTAAAGGGAACACATTGCATACACTACATATCTCAGGTACCTGTATGGTTGTGAGGACAACCCTAGCATTTGTCACCTTCCACATGCTGTACATCATGCACGTATGTACACGCAAATACTTATCTTTCATGACATGGTAGGTACACCTGGGTAATACCCATTCATCTTTGACCCATCCTGACAAGGACGCCTTGGACCACAAATAGGCAGATTTTGGGTGAATGCTCTGACCATTGGTAGGTTTGCCACCTTTTCACATGGCCAGGATGGGATATATTCAGGACACACATCAGATTTTACAGGCCAACACATACCCACAGTCAGTACAATGGATAGTACTTTTGTTTTATGTCTAAATGTAAGCTTATTGTTGTAGCAGTTTAGCTGCTTCTTCTGTTTCATTTACTTGCTTATTCTGTTTCTTGTAACATGTAGGTATGTTACATACAGAAATAACTATTGTATGTGACTATTACATGAGATGTGGGACATAATTATGTCATACGGTTGCAGGATATTTTACATTTATAATGGTTTTGGTACTGACACAACTGCTCAGAGGGGGACTGTCCCTCACAGTGTGGGACAGGTGGTAACCCTGACCATTGGGCTAGACTTAGCTATTGGCAGCGCGCTAACACGATGTGTTTCGCTTCCACTTGGTATGACTATCAACACTGCAATAGAATACGGGCACAGGGTTTTAAATGTCATTTGTTCGAGGGATGGGGACTCAATATTCAGCTACGTGCATTTGTGTTTGCTTCTTATTTTTGTGTTCGCAAAACTGTCTTGCATGCTTTGCATACGTTTCAGTATCCACGGACACTGATAGGTGTGATTACTATTGGAGGCAGCCTGTAATATTCAGCATTTTAGGTTGCACGTAAACAGCCGATATGTCCACGCCTCCGTGTGTCGCTTTGACACATCCCATGCACTAGAGCACGTTTCCTATGCACGTGGATGTGGTGGCAGTGCGCCTTCATTAATATCCATATGGCACTACTGCGCCATCTCTACGCCGCACGGTCAGCGCAAGCCTAACACCATCCTTGCGCCGAGCTTCATGAATCCCGGGGTAAGTTTTTATATGTCAGATGTCATGTGTATTTTAATGTAAATAGGAAGCGATGTATATGTTGGGTGACTTTCATGATGTCATGTGTATTTTACTATAAAAAGGAAGTGATTTTTATGTTTAGTGACTCTGATGATGCCTAGGATTTGAAGGTCAAAGTGCTTAGTCACAAATAAAGCTGGTTCTCTTTCCTGCCACTGTGCTGTTTTTTCCACATGTTTTATTTTTTATTTTTGGCTTTATTAGTGATTTTCGGCCCTGGTGAGGTGGAATTTGTGTGGTAGTTGCTTAACACAATGCATCCGAAATTCTGCAGGTGCAACTAACACTAGGTAAGACTGCAATCCAAAGTGTAGCTTGCTACAGATCCCCCACCATGCCCCAAGATTCTCACTACACCTTTCTAAAAATACTGGAAAATATTAAGATACTACCAAACACCCTAATCCTGGGTGATTTCCACTACCCTGCCATTGACTGGGAAAACTACTCATGTACCAACACCTTTGCCCAAATGTTCTTGGAATTAATAAATTCTAATGCCCTGGATCAACTAATCCATAGTCCCACCAGGGGCTGCAATATCCTGGACCTGATCATTACCAACATGGGAAATCGATGCTCCACAACAGTGGTCACCCCCTCATTGGTTAGGCCTGACCACAAGCTAATCACCTTTGACATCCACATCACACCCCCCACCCACCCCCAGTAAGGAAACATCCATAAAAAACTTCTCCAATGCCAACTTCATGCTACTCAAGTCAGAAGTGACAAACTTCATGATACCCATGCAGACAGGAACTGAAAGATCAACTGCTGAATCCCTACACTAAAGCACTGTACGAGCACATCCACTCGTGCATGAATCGTGCCATTCCAAATAAAAGCAAGATGCTCTCCTCCAAAAAAGGAAGCAAATATGGTGGTCCCCTGCCATAAACAAACTATACAACAGAAGGAAGAAACTGTTGCTGAAAAAAGGAAAATCCCAGGATGCAAAAAGCTCCCTTACCAGCCTCAGTAAGAAGCTGAGATCCCTCATAAAATCCTCCAAATCTAGTTACGAAAATAAAATTGCCAAAGATTCCAAAGACAACCTCAAGGCATTCTATAGCTATGTTAAGAATCTAAATGTCAATGCTCAGATCTGCTCTGAGCTACAACAGAATGGCATTAAATATACTGATCCCAAGGACATTGCCAATATCCTGGCAGATCGATTCAGTGCCAACTTCACTCCCCTCTCATTCCCTAAAGAGCCCATTTCAATACAGAAAGATTGATGAATTCCAGTAATCATGGCCACACAGGTAAAAACTGTACTCTCCAAAGCTAAGAATACAGAATCCAAGGGACCAGATGACATCTCGGGCTGTGTACTACATGAACTACAAAATGAACTGGCACCTCACCTAAGTGTCATATTTAATCAAATCCTCACCTCAGGCTTCATTCCCATTGAGTGGCGCACAGCTACAGTTATCCCACTCCACAAAGGGGGATCCACCTTGGATCCTGGGAACTACCATCCCATCAGTCTGACAAGCCTGATATGCAAGGCCATGGAACGTATTATCATGGAACTTATAAACAAAGACATTGGCAACCTTCAAACACTGGACCCCACCCAGTTTGGGTTTGCAAAGGGCCAATCGTGTCTCCTGAACCTGATTGACTTCTTCGAATCAGTCTCCAAAGCCATGGATGAGGGTAAGGCAGTCCACACAGCCTATCTGGACCTCGCCAAGGCCTTCAACACCATCTCCCACTCTGGAATCATAGATAAACTTACTAAGCTGGGCATAAATCCCTATGTCACTCGATGGGTTGCCAACTGGCTTACTGACAGAACCAACACTGTAAAAGCAGCCGACTCCAAATCCAGCTCCAGACAAGTGACAAGTGGAGTACCTCAGGGTTCAGTCATGGGACCGCTCTTGTTTGGCATCTACTTCTCTAAAGTACAGGCCAACACCGAGGAACTCTGGCTAACAAATTTCACAGATGACTGCAAACTGGGAGCCATTATTGAATCCCCAAATGATGCAGATATTCTACAAAAGGGCCTTACAGAAACAGATGCTTGGGGCCAGAGCCATGGGCTCAAGTTCAATGCCAAGACGTGTATAGTTATCTCCTTTGGGAAAAAACATGTACCCATGAATTACCACATAGGTGGCAGTACACTAAACACTGAAAGTGTGATAAGAGACTTAGGAACACAGGTGGACAGTGGTCTCACCTTCGATAACCACATCACCACAACAGTCAGGAAATCCTTCTATGTGACACATCTCATCACTAAGGGCTTTTAATCCAGAAAAAAGGAGGTCATTGTCCCACTGTACTCATCCCTCATTAGACCCATCACAGAGTACAATGCCCCATTTGGTATGTACCTCACAAGACATCTGCAACAACTGGAAAGGCCACAGAAACACCTCACTAAAGGAATCACAGGCATAAAGCAGATGCCTTATGCTGACCGACTAAAAAAACTCCAGCTATACTCTGTCACATATCGTCTACTCAGAGGCGATCTCTGCTTAACATACAAGGCCATGTCAAACCCACAGCTGTTGGACATGCTACACTTAAAGAAATCCCAATCCATCAGAGCCACATGCTCCAGGGACCTAAACTTTGTCATCACAATAAACATAACATGCTGGAGGGATAGGTTCCTGACCCAGAGACTCCCCATACTCTGGATTAGACTGCCCACACATGTCAAGCAGAGCACCTCCTTGGCCTTCTTCAAAAGAAACCTTGACGACTGAATGGGAGATAGGAAATTTACCCTGGGGATCATGTCAGTTGCCCTGCTACACAGGGGTCCAGGGAAGTAAATATTCTGGGAAGAAATAGCCATGGAATTGTTATGGCTAGGCCTGTATAGGCACTAGGGCTAATAGCCTAGTACCAACCTATGAACCTATGAACAAAAGTCCTGGGTAATGTATTTGCTTGCCTAATGGCTTTGTTCTTAGGTTCATAGGTTGGTTCTAGGTTATCTGCCCTAGGGCATGTATAAGCCTAGCCAGAGTGTGTTTAGCTTTCGCAACCCTTTTAGATTAGTTGACTGTGCCTCTGTATAAAAGGTCACAGAAGATAGCCCTTTTAAGGTTAGTTTACTGTGCCTCTGTCTAGTAGGGACACAGAAGAGATCCCAGGAGTAAACCTACGATCTCCCATCCACTTGTCAAGATTTCTCTTGAAGAGGGTCATTGAGGGGCTCTTCCTAACATGGATTGGGATTTTGTTCCAGAGTGAGGGGAGCCTCTGGGATATGAATCTGTCCCTCCAGCATGTCCTATTTATTTCTGTGCTGAGGTTTAAGTCCCTGGAGCATGTAGCTCTAAGGGATTTGGATTTCCTGAGGGGGAGCATATCCATTAATTCTGGGTTGGACATGGCTTTATATGTCAGGCACAGATTGCCTCTGAGTAGGTGGTAAGCAACCGAGTAGAACTGGAGTTTCTTTAGCCTAACTGCGTAGGGCATCTGTTTGAGTCCCTTGATCCTCTTGGTGAGGTACTTTTGGGGTCTTTCCAGTTGCTGCAGGTGTCAGGTAAGGTACATCCCAAATGGGGCATTGTATTCAATTATGGGTCTGATGAGTGATAAGTAGAGCAGCACAATGACCTCTCTTGATCTATATGTGAAACCTTTCATGATAAAGTGGGCTATATAGAAGGTCTTTCTAACCACTTTGGCAACGTGATTGTCAAAGGAGAGATTGCTATCTACTTGGGTCCCCAAATCCCTAATTACTTCTTCCGTACTTAATGGATTACCACCTATGTGGTAATTTGTGGGCACTTTGTTTTTCCCAAAGGGTATGACTATGCACTTTTTGGCATTTAGCTTTAGGCCATGGCTCTGGCACCAGTTACCCATCTCTGTGAGACCCTTTTGGAGGATGCTTGTGTCAGTCGGTGAGTCGATTATGGCACCCAGTTTGCAGTCATCTGCGAACTTGGTCAGCCATAGTCCTCCCATGTTAGCCTGTACCTCAGAGAAATATATACCAAACAAGAGAGGTCCCAGGACTGAGCCTTGTGGGATGCCACTTGTAACTGGTTTAGAGTCTGACATGGCACCTGCAATTCTGACCATGTGGGTTCTATCCCTGAGCCAGTTTGCAACCCATCTTGTGACATAGGGGTTGATATTTAAGCTGGTGAGCTTATTTATGATGCCCGAGTGGGGTATTGTGTCGAAGGCTTTTGAGAGGTCCAGGTAGGCTGTGTGGACTACCTTCCCTTCATCTATGGCCTTGGTGACTGTTTCAAAGAAGTTGACCAGGTTCAAGAGGCAAGATCTGCCCTTAACAAATCCAAACTGGGTAGGATCCAGTGTTTGGAGGTTCCCAATATCTTTGTTTATGAGTTCCATGATGATACGCTCCATAGCTTTGCAGACCAGGCTAGTCAGGCTTATAGGGTGATAGTTTCCGGGGTCCGTTGTGGCACCACCTTTGTGGAGTGGGACCACTGTTGCTGTACACCATTCCTTGGGTACATATCCTGTAGTAAGGCTGAGACTGAACATTAACTTTATGTGAGGGTTCAGTTCTTCTTGGAGCTTGTGTAAGACGCAGTCCGGGACACGGTTTGGTCCCATTGATGCTGTGTTTTTTTGCTTTGGAGAGGGCAGCTCTCACCTGTGCATCTGTGATGTCAGGGAGGCTACACTCTGTTGGAATAGACATTTGCTCTTTTGGGGAAGAAGGGAAGTTTGCACTGAACCTGTCTGCCAGGATGTTGGCAATGTCTGTGGGTTCAGTGTATTTTTTGTCATTTTCCACTAACTTAGAGCATATCTGGGAGTTGACACCCAGGTTCCTGACATAACTAAAGAAGGCCTTGTGATTATCTTTAGCATCTTGTGCAATTTTTCTTTCGAAGCTGGCCTTAGATGATTTTATGAGGGATCGTAGTTTCTTGCTAGTACTGATCAGAGATGCCTTCCCTTTTTGGGATTTTGCTCTATCATGTAGTAGCTTCTTCCTTCTGTTGTATAGCTTATTTATGGCTTGGGTCCACCAGACAGGTCTCCTGCCTTTGGAGGAGTGAGTCTTGGTTTTATTTGGGATAGCATGATCCATGCATTCCTATAGGTGTCCATAGAATGCATTTGTAAAGGATTCTGCGGTTTGGGCCGTAGTTTCTACTGGCCCGGGGGCATTGAAGGATGAGAAGTGTGAAGTTTGCTTTTGAGAAGTTCTTCACCGTGGTTTCATTGGCTGGGGGTGGGGATGGGATATGGATGTCCAGTGAGATTAATTTATGGTCAGATCTTACCAATGAGGGGTATACCTCTGGTATGGAACATAGAGTCCCCATGTTGGTAGTGATCAGGTCCAATATGTTTTCCCCTCTTGTGGGAGTGGTGACTAGTTGTTCCATAGCATTTGAGTTTATAAATTCTAGGAACCATTGGGTGAGGGTGTAGGGGCTTGAGTAGTGCTCCCAGTCTATGTTTGGGTAGTTGAAGTCACCCAATATAATGGTGTTTGGAGAGACCTTCATATTCTCCAGTGTTCTCAGGAAAGCCGAGCTTGGTTCCTGAGTTTGGGAGGGTGGTCTGTAGCAGGCTACAAACTGAAAGGCAGTTTTGCCCACTGCTAGTTGCACATGGATGGTCTCCGATGCTTCATGCAGTGCCACTAACCTGGAGGTGTGGGTATCTTTGATGAATATGGATACTCCCCCTCCTTTTGTGGTTCGGTCCGAGTTTTGGGGCGAAAAGCATGGTATGAGGTATAACCTGGTAGTGCTGGGGTGCTCTCGGGAGCCTTGAACCAGGTTTCTGTTATTGCACAGATATCGATATTCTCCATACTGAGGAGAGCCTCGAGTGTGTGCATCTTGAGGTTTAGACTTCTGGCATTGAGCAGCATTACTCTTAGCTTCTTTTTCCTTGTGTTGTCTATGGAGGTGGGTTTGTCTTTTGAGCCTTGCCTAAAAAAGGCATTATGGAGGTGGCAAGAGCCTTAGCCAGTATTCAAAAGCCCAGGGGTGACAGGTGCAAGCCGTCCCTAGCGAAGCAATGTGGCTTGTCGAGCATGTCATCCCAGGCTGACAGACACTGGATCCCCTTTGAATGACACCAATACTTTAGCCAATTGTTAAAATTGATCATTTTGTCTTTATACTGTGGCATCATTCTTGGTGAGGGTAAGATGTTACTCAAGGTCAGGGTAATACCGGCCTGGGCTACATGATCAGAGAGCTCCTCTATGTCTCTTTTCATGTAGTCCAGGAAGGTACGTCTCAGGTCATTCACACCAGTATGGTGTTTGATATTACTTTTGGTGAGTGTTTTAGAGATTGCTGAGGACTGATGCTGCCATTTACATGCTTAGGAGGTCTTTGAGGTTTGGGAAGATTACTTTTTAGTGCCTCAGCATAACTTGGTCTATGTGTGGTAGACACTATGTGTGGTGGATGTAGTGTCTGCGTTCTTGACAGCATTGCTTGTATGCAAGAGTTTTACCTCCAGTAAAATTGTGTATGTGCATCTCTCGTGTACAGTTTGATTTTTTTAATGATTACATAATTGTCTGGGCATGGTTTGAGCATGGTCCTAACCATTGTAGATGGTGTCATGGATATCTAGGTTAAGGCACTTTACGCCAACAGTGATCATGTCAGAGTGTGGTTTAGATCAAAGGGGAAGGATAAGACTAAACAGACAAACATGATGGCATGGGGTTGTAGAACAGTGATTTATGCTGTTCTGGAAAGGTGGTCAAGGGTGAGTCAGGCAACCAGCAGTAATTTAGGGGAGTAAACGTGCTGTGGGTCTGGACTGGGCATGGTGGACTTAGAGCTATGACAAGGATATGAGGAAAAGGCAAAAATGCAAAAAGTGTAGAAGGCCAATGTGAATAGATAGGCATGTGAGGCTAGTGATTAAAACAAAAGAAAAGGCCTTCAAGAGGTGAAGGGGGGTAACGAAGGCACAGTGTAAGGGGGGGTAGCAAAAAAGGTAATAATTATGGTAAGGTTTTGAAAGGGAGTTAGTAAACTTTTTAGACATGTAACAGAAAGAAAGAAGATAGGGACAAAACTGGCCATGAAAACCAATAATGGAAGGGAGGCAATAAATGACTCGGAGTGGGGAAGCAGAGGTACTTAGTGAACACTTTACTTCAGTCGTCACAAAGAGGAGAGTGCCATGCTGGAAGACAGGTAGGGAATCATGGAAAACATAATGGATACACATCAGCTAGATAAGGACAAGGTTCAGAGGGAAGTGGCTGCCATTAGGGAGGATAATTTGAAAGGATCAGAAATATTGCCACCCATAATTCACATAAATCTGTCCAGTGTGTCAGCAGGCACCCAATGTAGATCTTCAACAGATTATTGACTAATGCTGAAGTGACAAAGACAGCATGCAGGACAATATTATGCAAGGGGAGTAGAAACATATCTGACTAGCTATAGGACTTGTAACAGCAATGGCAGGGAATGTTATGCTGAAAATATCGAGGAGAAGGCTAGTGGTATTTCTAGAGGACAGCAACCAACATGTATTCATGGGCAGATGGAGCTGTCAGTCAAACATGATCCAGTTGTGCTCTTGGGTTATAGGAAAAATTGAGTGGGAGTACCAGTAGATGTAGTCCATCTGGGCTTCAGCAAAGCCTTTGCAAAGCCTTTGCTTTTTCCTACAGACAATGCTGATGAGATAACTGGAGAGGGTGGGGGTAGAACCAAGGCTGAAGGGATTGATAGCTGCATGGTTGAATGGTAAAACTCAGTGAGTTGTTGTGAAATGGACAGTATTGGGAATTATGTAGGTAATTTGTGTACTACCATTGGATCAGTCCTGGGTCCAAAACTCTTCATATTGTTTGCCTGAAACATATTTGAGGGGACAAACAGGTGGCAGCTGATGTTTAGTGCAAACAAATGCAAAGTTATACACTTGGGCCACAGTAGCTGCATACCAAAGTATCGGCTGAGGGTGTACAACTAATGGCAACAGAGCAGGATAAGGATCTGTGGGTAGTGACTGTGCCTAGAATGGACCACCAATATAGGGGGCAGTAGCAGCAGACAAGAATGCTGGGATGTATTCTCAGTGGGATAGATTCCAGTAAAGTTTCCAGTCATCAGGGTCCTGCACAGACCACACCTTCAGTACTGAATGCAGTTGAGGAGACTGTATAAGAAAAGGGACATTAGGTTGCTGGAATGAGTCCAGAAAAAAATACTATGTGTGTGTGTGTGTGTATATATATATATATATATATATATATATATATATATATATAGAGAGAGAGAGAGATAGATCAATATATATAGATGATATATAGATATATAGACTTAGCTCTCTCTCTCTCTCTCTCTATATATATATATATATATATATATATATATATATATATATATAAACATGAAATAAAAAGAAATATACAAGCCATTTCATTCAGTGCTAAAGGACTTCAGTGCTCCATATGTGGTATTACAACTCTAATAAGCCTCTTGTTAGATTTGTGGCAAGCTGTTTGCTACAGTTTACAGAGAATAACCTGTTTTGGATAGACTCAGCTCAGAGGAGGATATTTTATTTTTATTTGCTCCTCAACTTATAGTGGAGAGAAATATATTAGAGAACTGCACTGGAATAGGGAATCTAAGAATTCACCTTCAGTACTACTCATGTGTTTCAGAAGTTTTTCAAGGATTAAACTCATCATACTTTCCCCTGCTCTCCAGCTTCTCACTAGAATAATTTGTATGCATTGATTTAGTCTCTGTTGTTCCTTCTGTGTTTGTCCTTTGCATCCTAACAATCTCATAACACTTTATAAGACAGACACAGTTATGACTTCCAAGATGGCTGCAAATTGATCAACAGCTTAATTTCAGGTCTCATTGTGAAAATAGAAACTGAGAAAAAGGAGTGCCATTAAAATTGTTATTTGGGTAAAATTCAGTTACTGGCTAGGAAGTATACTGCCTGGATGCCAGCAAAGAAGAAATTAGTAGAACCTGAAAAAAATCAACCAGAAAAAGTGAAGCAAAAACTCTGGTTTGGAAGGGTCTTGCAGTGATTCAGGAAAAAGCAGTTCAAGCTTTGGTTCAGGAGATGGTTTCCAGTAACTTAGAGGAAAAAATAAACCAAATGTACCTAGAGGTGATTAAACTAAATGAAATATTGAAGGAACATATCCACTCAAATACCAAAATACAAGAAAAATAGAATACGTTTTAACTAGCCATTCAGATGAACTGATAAAACTGCAAAAACCAGAGGCTGACATGAAGAAAAGACTTGCTGAGTATAAGCTGAGAAGAGCTGTCTAAAAAAATAGTAGTTATAAGACAGAAATCATGGGAAAAATTTTGATTTTCTACTGTACCAGGGAATTGGGATGGAACAAACTGTATTAATTTGTTGAAAACACAAATAAGCAACTGGACTGCCATTCCACAGCAGGATTTGTTAACTGAAAGGGCACATTGAGTATATGCTCCAAACCAGGCCATGAGAAATCAGACAAGACCTATATTAGCAAAGATGCAATCATATCAGCAGAAAGAGTTGATCCTGACAAACTATGACAGAAGGAAAAAGTATTAAAATCAGGGATAGCAGAGCAATTGTAGAAAATTGTTATTCACTGTACACCTGGCAGAAGATAAGCACATTTATCCCAGTAATCAGGGAATGTCAATAAACAGGTATAAGATTCAAGCTGTCATATCCACCTGTCTTCATAGTATTTTTTCTTGGAGGACCAAAATCATTTTTTGATGCAGAATAGGCTAAGGAAGAAATAAAAAAAAAAAATCTAACAAAAAATGAGCCAGTAAGCAGAAGGAGACTCTGCTTCTCATTCTTCTGATAATAAAGCTCATAGAGAGACTTTGCCAGTGATACCTTTTCTAATATTTCAAAGGAAAATCCTTGCAAGACATAAAAAAGGACAGGCAGTGACTAGACAAATAAGTAATACCTTGGGCTTGAAGCAGAGTCTAGTGTTAGGAGAAGGAAATTGTCAGGAAGAAGACCAGCAACAACACTGAAATGACTGAATAAATTTGAGATTATAAAGCACCTATCAAATTTGTGAAATATGGCTTTGCAAATAAAAGTTTCTGAAAAAAGACTGGACTTTTGTTGACTTTGTGAAACTTGTGACTAGACTGTAAAGCATATACCCCATATTATGTTTTTAATGCTTAGAAATACACCTAATGGAAAATATAACTGTAAGTAAAATAACCTTTTTTTCTTGTTAGCATTTGTATAAAACATTTTATTATATAAACTGCATATTATTGTAAAGCAGTTTTGTATAGTGTTCAGTCAGGTATTAAAATGTATGTCTGTGGGATTTAGTGACTGTTGGCATATATTAAAGATATTAAAGTAAACAAGTACTTTTTCATTTTTAAGAAATACTAGTTTTACAGTATAACAAGAGAAGAAAGGCTGAGCAGAAGCAAGCTTAAGTTAATATAATGCTGTGATCCATGGCTGTTGAGGTGGAAGTGGGGCATAAAAGTATACTGATTTTATTACATGTAGAACTAAGATGAGAATTTATCTTGTTTTTACAAGGGTGGATGTCTATATTAATGCCACTGGCTTAAGCTATACACACATTTTTTGTAAGCAAAGAGGACTGAAAAATAAGGCAAAATTATGAAAGCCATGAAAAATGTTACACTTTTTGTATATATAAAGATATTAGATTTTTTTCAATTAGCAAATGTTCTCAGTGTGACTCAAGAAGTCTGCAACTGAAGGAAATTAGCTAGGGAGATGATGCACACTCTATTCTGAGCTAAATTTACAAAGATTCTGTCATGCATCTGCAAGTTGTTAGTTTTTTTTTCTGATTACTTTTATACTAAGACAGACTGTCTACAGGTGCAAGCAATTAATCTTAAGAGTTCTAAGCATTCTTTGCCAAGGAAAATGCAAATTTTAAAGGCACAATGGCAATCAGTTCAGTGAAAAAAAGTCTGAAATTATGGGAAGTGAATAAGAAATAGTAGCCTCCCCAGTAGCCTTAATATTTTAATGCATTTAATAAAAACATTGCATAATTAAGTTTCATTTAAAGGTAGCTAGTGCACTTTTTCATAGAGCTAAAAGTTATTGTTTTCTGAAAGCATTCAACTGTTTTTCACATCTAGTAGTGGAATAGGAATAAGAAAAGAACATGTGTATTGGGGAACATGC
Organism: Protopterus annectens; assembly: GCF_019279795.1. Lineage (NCBI taxonomy): Eukaryota > Metazoa > Chordata > Ceratodontiformes > Protopteridae > Protopterus > Protopterus annectens. The sequence goes on along the minus strand of NC_056728.1, from coordinate 847,493,678 downwards.
ACTTTAGCATGAGTAATTTTAATTTTAGATTAGGTTATGCTTGTGGGTGCAACTGTAGGCTAGGGGCACTTTTCCTGTCTGGAGGGTTAAACTTTATTTGTTAATGCATATAGTTTTGCCTGTTTATTCTAATTTAAGTGGGGATGGGAGTTTTTAACAATTCATATAGTTTGTTTGGGGGTTTTCATTAAAGCAATAACTCTTGAGAAATGTGACATAGGTTCAAATGGAGATGAGAAGAAACAAAATGCAACCTGCCAAAAATTAGTGTATGCAGATCCTAACTTGGCATAGCCAAGCACAAGTCCCTGGCCTATATACAGCAAATGTTTATTCCCATTTCTCAACAAGAATCAACACTGCAGCTGACTTAAATGCATCCCCTTCAGGGTGTGTATGTCAGCATTGGCCACTTTTTCCTCACTCTCCTTCATCAGCTCTTTCAGTGTCCAGACCTCTAATCAAACCTGGTGATCTGAGTCATACCAAGGACTTTATCTCTCTATGGCACAGAGTCAATTAACATTCTCTTTTATTTACCTTATTCAGATATTTCAGATCAATAAAAATGAGAATTATATCTGTCTTTGTTATTCATATTTTCCATTGGCTCTAATCATTTCTTAATGACACCTAAGGTCTCCATTCTCTTCAGTGTCTATTCAGCTTTACTTTTGAGTTTATGTGTACTTTTTTGGCAGTAAGTACTACTGACAGCAGCAGGTTTTTTTTTTTTTTTTGCATGTGATATTATCTCAAAAAGTTCATTAAGCATATAAATTAATCAGTATAGTTATATAAGTTATAATTAATCAAACTGTGAACAGTATTTGAAATGTCTCTGTGACTGATTCTCTACACATGCAGTTTTACTTTTACACTGTGAATTCCTTCTATAAATCCTAGCCTATCATAAGCCATAAGCCCAAAATATTAGGGTAATTTGAGGATAATTAACTTCTGAATATGCTACTATTTAGAAATAGAAGCTTGAATTTCTTTGGTTAATATCAAAGGTCATCATATCTGACATAATGATTCTGTCTGGTAGCCAGAATATGGAACAAAGTGAACACATTTCTCCTTCAGAACCATCTAGCTTTAACGTTTGAAATATTTTATGACAAAATATTTCACTGTAAACCCAAGTCTGGATTTAATAAATTTTATAGATTAATTCTCAGAATTCCTTTCCACTAATCTGAAGTAATTTTTTTTGTCTCTAGTCTCCAACTGACTACTAAGCCTGTCCTGTGCTTTGTTGAAAAATGTGATCCCAAAGGGGTGCGAGAAACCATGGCTCCTCAATTTTATTCATTTTAAGGGCTGAGCATCAAGAGTGGTGTCAACAGCCATAAAGGAGAAAAAGGTGGTCTGCATATGGCCCTATATTTCCCTCATGTGTTTGTTCATAGACATCAAAGAGAGGACATGCAGTGGGCCAACTCAAGGGGTGTTATCTGTTTCTACAAGTGACATAACTCTCAAAAGCCCTGCTTTCCTAGTATCAACCACCTTATTTATTTCTGGTCTCCACTGGTGACTCTAACATGGAATGTGCATGCACATCCATCTTTCCCACCTGTGAGAGGTGAGCAGACATTCATTCATTAATTTTTGCTCTCTTCCCCAAGGTCTTCTAATGAATGCCTAGGAAATTAATCAAACCCATAGTGCCTAAGTTATAAAAAGGGCTTTATCCCTCTATTCCATGGAACTGTATTTACAATCCTGCCTCTCTGTGTCTGAAAAAATGTGGAAATCTCATGCTTGTCCACAAGTAGAAGAAATTGGAGCATAGAAGTGATGTCATACATTTTATTGGACTAACATAAGTTTTACAGTTACACATACTCCAGCTTTCAGAGTAACATGAGGTCTTCATCTGGAACTATTAAGTTAATGATGATAGATTTAGTGCATCGGTACTCACTTATGTCAAGATAAGAAGAGAATTACATCATTTATTTCCTATTGACTAAAAGAAACACAATGAATAATATTACTGGAAGAAAAAAGTAGATTGATATTTTTACAGTGATATGATTCAAAGTGTTTCTTTTGGCACTGGGAAATGAATGACATGTTGTCTTCTTATCTAGACACCAGTGTACATTAAACACTGCATCTAACATAATAACTATTAATTCCAAAGGGTTTATGTCAGTCTGAAAGCTTGAGTAATTGTAAAACCTATGTCACTCCAATAAAAATATCACATCACTTTTGTGTCCCACTGTTCACTGTCTCAGATGCACTGCCATACATTGTCAAGTCTTTTCATTTCCATGGTACAGTCATAGAGCTTGTTTTCATATTTCTGTTCAGCTTATGCAAATTATTTAGATACCCTTTTTTTCCATTTACACATTTTAGAAAATGTCCTGTTCTAGTAGAGAGACTGCAAGACTGATTAAAAGTAAGACTTTCTTACTGTTTTTATAGCCACATATTCTTTATTCTTTAAATGTCTGTGATCACTCTGGCCTCAATTTTAGATTATCATGTACCTCATTTTTTAATACCCAATATTTTTACAACCCATCTTCATTTTATTTCTTAGTTTTTGCTTTATTCTTAAACTCACATTTCATTTTACAGACATTCTTTTTTCTGAGTTGTTGATTCTTTAACTTGTGAACTTTTAACATCTCTTGAGTTGCAAAGATCTGCAAACTTGTGATAAGGCCACATATATTTTTGTTATAGTAAAAATACCTATATGTCATACCTCTACTCCATAAATTTACTAAACTTACATTCAAGCAGCCAATCCAAGTAATGTAGGTTAGATTAAACCTCAAATTTAGTGGTGGCAACCACCCAAATCCAGGCTGCAAAACTAATCCACTACACCTAAACATACCATCCCTTCTATATGCTCACATTACTAATAACCCTACCCATAGAAAATCAGACATCTTACTTCTAAACATGAATCTCAGGAGCATAGTGAACAAAACACATGAATTTTATGCATCTCTCTCACTCTACTCCCCTGATATAGTAACTGTAACTGAAACCTGGCTAAAGCTTGAGATAAGTGACAATCAAATTCTAACTCAAGGCTACAGCATTGATTGGATAGATTAAAGAATAGTGGTGGAGGTATAGCTATTATTTATAAAAACACACTCAGACTTCAACGTCTAAAACTAACCCTCCTAATTTCAATAATGTTGAAATACTATTTACTACACTTGAAATAAACTCCCAGAAATCCATAACTATTATAGAAGTCCTGGTAACAACCCCACTTTAATTGAGGACTTCTTGTACTGGTCATCTTTAACTTTCTTTCAGAAACTGTTGTAATGGGTGACTTCAATACAGACTGGCTTTCCTGCACCTCAGACAATCTTACAAATTTCATGAACTTATATGGATTCTCTCAGCTAATTCAATCCACAACTAGAATTGACAAAAAAACTAAAAGACAGTGACTACTAGACTGGATATTAACCAATAAACGTACTCTTACCTTCCAGTCAGCCCGCCTCCCAGATACTATTAGTGATCATCTACAAACCTTACTTGTCACACAACATCTACACTCCCTTAAAATTACTATGTATAGACAAATATAGAACAGAAAAACTTCTCACCACAAACATTTGTATCAACCTTACAGCAACGCAACTAGAGCCCACTAATATCACTCCCACTAGATAATGCCATGTCATACTTTAATAATACATTTTTAGCCATACTCAACAGTCAAGCACCAACTAGAACCATTAGAACTAAGACAAACTATGCTCCTTGGCTAACTAAGGAAACTAAGCTATTACTTAAAACTAGAGATTAACCTTGGGCACATTACTAGACTAACATAAATTAAACCATTCTAGATAATTATTGGCAACAAAGAAGTAAAGTCAAGAAACAGGTTTATTTATTTATTTTACATTTGTTAACCAGGAGAGTCCGACTGGATATAAATCCATTTTCAGCGGAGGCCCAGGGAGAAAAGCTCCAAGAGATAACATTTTTATAGCTAACAAACAATACTTTTAATATTAGTAAAAGGCAGGCTGCACAAATGTTAGTATATGACAATCATATGGTACTTACTTTGAGACATAGTAAAGCAAAATGGAAGAGAGTACATTGGACAACATTTATGAGATACATTTCTTTCACCTCTAGAGAGGCTGGATGTACAATTAGCCCTACTGTCTTATGTTAAGGCACTACATCTGAATTTATGGACATTATGGGTCTGCAGCTAAACTATGAATCTGGTTGATAATAGCAAAATACTGAAGTACTAGCCAGGGGTGATACAGGAGCATAGTATGTTATTCATGGAGTGAATTTTAAGTAGTTTCTTGAATTCGGTTGAGGAGTTTTTGCCTGTTATATGGGCAGGAAGGGAGTTCCAGATTTTAGAAATATAGTGGCTGTAGATGGATTTTCCTGCCTTGTTGTTAAATTTGGTAACCTGAAGGAGGTTTTGGGTGATAGATCTTAAGGTTCTGGTAGTGGCGTAGGGTTGAAGTAGTTGTTGTAGAGCTGGAGTGTTGTCTGAGTGATGTAATAATTTGTGTGCAAGTGATAGTTGATTGAACTGAAGTATTATTAGGAGTTTTAATTAACTGAGTTTTTTGAGGGATTTACAGTGATGTGTTCTAATGGATGAACTTGTAGCAAACCTAGGTATCTTATTATAACATCTGTTGAGTTTGTTTAGGTCAGTTTTGCAGAGATTAGTAAGCACAGGGGAGGCATAGAGTAAGGTGGATAATAGGTGTGTTATAGCTGTTGTTATTTTGGAGTGGTTGGATAGAAATTGTTTGTTTCGATAGAGTAGACCAAGAATTTTATGAACTTTTTTATTGTTAGGAAAATGCGTAGGTCAAATCTAAGGTGATTGTCAATTTCCAAGCCTAGCAGTTTGGTGTGATTGGTAAGGGTGATAGTGGTATTGTCATTTGAGGAGATTAGAAAGCTATCTGAGGGGGTATAGATCTGTGGGAGATAAAGAGGAGCAACTTTGTTTTAGCTGGGTTAAGAATGGGGGTTTCATTGGTGATCCAAGTTTCAGCTAGGGAAAAGCATTATAGTGTTTGGAAGAGGAGGAGGTCTAGTGTGTTGGCTGCACATATTATGGTGGTATCGTCTGCATATTGCACTACCGAGGCTTTGGGAATGTTGGATGAGAGTTGATTAGTAAATAGGGTGAAGAGCAATGGATCCAGGATGGAACCTTGGGGAACCCCTAGGAAGATAGGCAATAAGGGAGAGAGTTGGTTTCGCCATTTTACAGCTTGCTGCCTACCATCTTGATAGCTCTTAAACCAAGAAATAGCAGAGATGCTAAGGTTTAGGGTGGATAGTGAGTGAAGGAGTTTTGCATGGTTGACCATGTCAAAAGCTTTGGATAAATCTAAGAATGTAGCAGATATGAGCAGTCTATTATTTCTGTGATTACTGATGGTGTTCGTAAATTATGTAATTGTGGTGGTGCTGCTGTGGAAGGGTCTAAAGCCATGCTGCTGTGTGGATAGTAGTTTGTTTTCTAGGAGGTACTTCATCAATTGCATGTGTAATACTCTCTCGAGAAGTTTTGATAAGGGGATAGTATAGCTATAGGGTGATAGTTATTGAGTTCAAGAGAGCTACCCCCTTTGTGCAGTAGAAGTAAATGAGATATTTTCCAAAGCTGGGGTACTTTACACTTGGGGATGGATCTGTTTATTAGGATGGAGACAGGATAGGCTATAGCTTCAGCAGCTAGTTGAAGGTATTCTGTGGGTAATTTATCGGCAGCTAGGGTGGTTGGTTTGAGTTTTAGAAGTAGTTTTTGTATGGTCTTGGTAGGTACTGGGTTGAAGTTGAACTTGAGGCAATTGATTTTTGTTTCTGGGGGAGAGGGTGTTTTTGTTGGAGTGGGATTGTTGGGGCTAGGTTGGTTGTTTGCAAGGGCTTGGATAGTTTCTGTAAATAATTTGTTGAACTGTGTGGGGATATTGTCTTGGTTATTTACTGTTTTAGGAGTGGGGGTCAATGTTTTCCCTGGTTGCAATACAGAGTTGACTGCTGCCCAGAATTTTTTTGGGTTGTTTATATGTTTATTCTGTATATTTTGGTAGTAGGAGATTTTGTCTGTTTTGATAAGTTTTTTGGCTTTGTCATGTAGTTCAAGGTATTTTTGTTTATCTAATTAAGATTTGCTTTTACGAAAGTTTGCCCAAGCTTTGTTTCTATTTTTGAGGAATGTTTTACTATCTAAAGTTAGCCAGGGGGCATGTTTAGTTTTAATCCTAGTGGTTTGGGGGGGGGGCATGATGGTTAACTATATTTGTGAAGGTTGTATTGAAGTATAGTACTCCTTTATCGAGAGCTATGTTTTTAGTGTGGGTCCAGTTACACCTTTTTAGGTCATCGTTAAAGTTGAATAGGTTAAAATGTTTTTTTGTTCCTAATTTCTCACACAGTTACTTGGGTCAGTTGGGGTGTTTTACTTCTTAGTAGAAATGTAGCTTGGTGGTCGCTGAGGGTGTCTAGTAGACACCCTGCTAGGGATATTTGGGAAGGATGGGATACAAGTATCCAGTCCAGTATGGATTGATGTTTGGTTATTTTGTCCGTTCTAATGGGGAAAGTTATAAGTTGGGTTTGTCTATGTAGGTTGATGTGGGAGAGTGGGTTTTGACTGGAGCATTTATGCCAGTCAATATTAAGGTCACCTAATAGGATGTGTTCTTGGGGGAGGGAGTTAGATATCCATTCTAGGAGATTTTCTGTAATGGAAATATTGTTGCCTGGAGGGATATAGCATCCAATAATATTGATATATTTATTTGGGTTAGGTTTTAGTTTAGTGAGGGTGAGTTCAACGTTTTCTAGGTCTGGGGTTGTGATGTCTAGTTTTTCTAGGATTAGGTTATTTTTGTAAAGTATGGCTACTCCCCCACCCCTTTTTCTTAATCTGTCACTACAAATTACATTGTAGCCTGGTGCTGTAATTTCATTATCATGGATTTCTGGTTTAAGCCAGGTCTCAGTCAGTATGACAATATCTGGATGATAAAAGGAGAGTATGGCATGGAGGTCATGGGCTTTGTTCAGGATACTTCTAACATTTAGATTTATAATGAGGAGTGAGTTTTTGGCTCTGTGGAGTACGGTATTATTCAGGTCTGGGTTTGGTGTGTCTGGATTTAGTGGGCCTGGGTTGGGATGTATGTTGCTACAGCGTATGAGTTTTGTTTTTAGGTGTAAATAAAGTCTGATTAGTTTATTGAAGGTTTTCATGTACTTTAAAGTAGTGTGGGATTGCCTGTATGATGGGTGTATTTTGTGTGCGAGGAGGTGGATAAGGGAGGTTTGGGAGAGGTATAGGGCTAGTTGAGTATAAGGCTTGGGGTTTGGATTGCTAAGGGATGTAAATTTTTTGGGGATGATTAGGGTGTAATAAAGTTGAGTTTGATAGATGGTAATGGAAGACAGCAATAGTAGGATAGAGATACATATGGTATATAGTAGGAGTTGTGGATGTGAGGGTTTTGATAGTGGAATCATGATTTAATTTAGGCAGATTAGTAAGAGGTGTTATAGGGAAAGGGATAGGGTGAGAGGTGTTGAAGAGTGGTTTCTAAAGGTGTACTGAGGGTTAATTGGATGGTTGTTTTGATAGGTTGGAGTGGTGTAATGGAGGTAAGTGTGGTCTGGGATGGGTGTGGTGTATAGATATAAAAGTAATTGAGGGGTGGATGGGAATGGGGGTAAGGTAGAGGAGCGGAGTGAGCCCAAGCGTAGCAAGGGTGAACTGAGTGGGGACCAGCTGAGCTGCAAGAGTCCTGTGCTTACTAAAAAAAGAATCAGGATCAGCTCGTTCTATCTACCAGGCAGGTCAGTTCACATTCAACATTTAACTGATAATGCTGCCAAATTGACTTTTTTACACAGAGACTTTAGGAACAGACTTATAATTTGTGCTGGCTTGTTATAGGTATGGACTAGGGTAAGAACGGGTAGTACTTGAGGAATTTTTGTAGGAATAAGACTTTAAATTTTAGGAATAGTCAATTTAGAAGATTGGATGTCTTAGGTTTTGCTGCCATCTAGTGACTAAAGTGGGGAAGCACATACCCCAGTGGTGGATTAGTGAAAGCTGGAAGGAAGATTTTATGAGCAGGTAGTACGACTTGTCAGTGAGGTTGTGCTAGCCAGTAGTGAAAATTACATAAATATCATAGTACAGTAAAAAAGTAACTTTATCCAGTATGTAACCTACACTTCTCAATTTCTTAGAGCATAGGAGTCCTTGCAGAATGGAGGGAGGATCTGTGGTATTTTCAGATCAAGAGAGATTGCAGGGTTTCGGTTCAGTTTAGCAGGAGGACGCCCATTTCTTCACAGTGGCTTTTGCTAGCTGTAAGAGAGGAAAATTATATTAGGAGATAGCTACATCACTAGGAAAGTGTATTGAGTAAGTGAGGTAAGCCTTTCTAAAAACCGGGCTACACTACTGTCATTTGGAGGACTGTGGGTTAGAGCAGGAAAAATGAACTCTTAGTGATGGCCATTCAAGTATAACAGCTATATTAACAGACATTACTGAGCTGTCTATGCTTTAACAGTACATTTTCTACATTTAATATGGGAACAAACAGTCAAACAGTACTAAATGCAGAATGTTACTGATAAATTCCTGAAAAGACAATCACATTTCCTGCATTGCACTTTTCTAGGTCTTAGCCTAGTCATTCAGAGAAATCAATCAGTCCTAATATATTGGAACACAACACATACATAAAACAACCCCAAGCAATTTTGGGCTACCATAAATCAACTACTAAAGCCAGGTCAATCCATGTCACCAACACCTACCACTACAAACACTGTGGACAGTATACCAACTCAATAGATATTTCACTAGCTCCATATTAACTTTGACCAACACTCACCTCTTACCATTCCTAAAACTAAAAAAGACCCATCCAATGCCTTCTCCTTCAAACCTGTGAAAACCAGCACCATAAAGAAATTGCTAAACAAACACTGACCTACTAATGCCACTGATGATAATTTACCTTCTGAATACCTCATGATAGCTGCTGATTCTATCTCCTATCCAGTCTCCATTTTGATCAGTCACTCTATAATTGAACAGCATGTTCCCAAAATCTGGAAAATAGCTTATATCACACCACTTCATAAAGGAGGGGACATGTACAGAACTTTCTAATTTTAGGCCAATAACAATCTTATCTCCACTATCAGAAATCTTAGAAAAATGCATCCTTTCCCAATTCCTGAACTATTTGCTATCAAATAACTTTCGAATTCCCAACATGGCTTCTGACCTCACCACAGTACCACTACAGCTCTCCTAGCCTTCACAAACACCATCATCCAATACAGAAATAATGGTTTTCTTGTTTCCATATTCCTAGACATGTCCAAAGTATTCAATACTGTCTCCCACCAAAAACCTCTTAATAAACTTTCATCCCTTAATTTAAGCTATACATCCCTCACATGGTTCCATAATTACCTATCTGGCAGACAACAATCTAGAAAATGGCAACATGATTTATCCTCCCTGTTATCTATTCCACTAGGTGTTCAACAAGGTTCTATCTTGGGTCCACTCATATTTAGCATTTTCATCAACAGGCTTCACACTGTCACTTACCTAGCTACAATTTTACAGTACACAGATGATTCCACGCTCTTCTGTTCTGCCCCCTCACTCTCTAAACTCCTAGAAATGACCCAACCTTTCTTCACAGCAGTAGAATCTTGGCTCTCTGACTCAGTTAATTATGAATCCCAACAAAACTAAACTTATGATTTTTTTCAAGTAACAAAACTTCAGATCTGCATTCCCTTTTTCAGATATGTACTTCTAACAATTCCAAGACTGAACCTATATCACACACTAAGCTATTTGGGGTTACAATTGATAATAACGTGAGATTTGACAAATACTTGTCTCTTACCATAAAAAGTCCATATTAAACTAGGTTCACTTTACAGAATTAAACCTTACCTCACCGACTCCACAAGGCAATCTATTGTCAGGACTCATCTACTCTGTACTCTTCTTTATGCCTCTCCAATCTTCAGCAATCTGAAGAAAACAAATGTAATAAACCTAGATGCTTGTTACAATCACCAGATTTGCTGCCAACTCATCATACAGATCTCATCACTGCACTGCCTTATGCCAAATAAACTGGCTTGAGTTATAACAGCACATGGTATAATATATCAGCCCGACTAGTGTCCAGCACTCTGTAATCTACGTAAGCCTCAGTCTGACAGAAGACACTTGAGATCTTCTAACAAACTTCTGTAACAAACCACAAAAGCTAACAATCATGTTGGAGATGCTCTCTACCCTAATCAAATCACCATGACTTGGAACTTAATCCCCCAGCACATCCTAACCACTGCCAATCACTTACAGTTCAAAATACTTTTAAAGTCCCATCTCTCTAATTCTTGGCTCTGCTCTTGTCTAACTCCTGGTTGACTATCATTCCCTTTTGAATAACTCTTGGCTGACATCCAGCTGTATTGTTGTTTTCTCTTACTTGTCTATCTTCCTCTGTAGATGTTTTCTGTCTAGTTGACATATGTCTATCTTATCTCACCTATAAACTCATCACAAATGTCACCTTAATTTCTCTGTCAAGATGTTCTGTCCAGTCTTTTCACTGTCACCCTAATTACTTCATTGCAGCCAAACTCTTCACCTACACCATGTGTAGTTTTTGTGCATACTAAAAAAGTGAAATAGTCACATCCATTTAAATTCATGGTTATATATGTATATCACGTGAAACAAACTTTTTTTTTACTGTTTTTATATACTACTTATGCTCCTTTATATATGCCTTTTTATGTATAACTTTGTATATGTATTATGTACAAATGTTGTTCTTTTGTTTATGTTACTACTGAATAAGATTACAGCATATGTCTTTTATTACTTGTATCTATTGGGGCTTTTCCTCCTGGGCCTCCACTGCAAATGGGCCTGTGCCCAGTTAAATAAATAATAAATAGTAGCCTGCCCCTTCACTCATCACTTCTTATATCTCAAAATAGTCTGTCTCTTATTAGAGAATTATGCAGCTTATTTAATTCATGGACTTTGTCTGTATTCATCGGCTCAGTAACATAAATATCTATAGTTTCTGCTAGATATGCAATTGCAAAGGACAAATATGTAATAGAAATACTAAGTTATTTCTGGGCTGACAATAAGTATTGATTATTTGTCTAGGTGCTGCTATTTTGACTTCCCCTCTGCAATAAAAGTAAAACAGTCAAATATGTTGATGGCTTCTTCTCCAAAATGCAGGAAAACAAGCCATTGAATCTTTTTAGACTTTTATTCAATGCACTGCACCTGCAGCTTTAAGTTTTCAGACAAATTTCCTTGAAGGACAGTGCAGTTGATCCACATTTCCAATGAAAATTACACTTCTGTAGAGTCAGACAGAAACTCTAAAAGCAAATATATTTCTGTACTTTTCTAGACTTCTTTATTCAGATCTGTCTGATATTTCAGTACTCTGACACAATGTCATATAAACAGGTTTATAAATAAAACACACACACACACACACACACACACACACACACACACACACACTGAAAGTGAACTAACCTCCAAGAAGTCTATATTCAAAATGAACTCTCTAGAACTATCACATGGCATAAGCATCATTGGAAGTAGCTCATTAGCCTTAAAGTTATATATCCATATATGATATCGGGTCACCTTAATTTTGTCAACAGGTCATTTCACCGACAGCCAAGTCAGCAGGCCCAATTCACTAACACTTCATTTCACTGACACGTCATTTCACCGACACTCATTTCGTCGACAATTATATATGGCCTATTCCCTACTGTAGAGCGACCCTGGAGTTAGAATATATAGTAAGGGGGTGTGGGGGCACAGCCCACCACAATGGGGGGTGTGGGGGGGTGAAGCCCCCCACATATCATACACGTTTTACCGTATACAGATGCATTCTTACAAGGGCAATGAATAACTATTACCAACAAACCATTATAGAATCCCAGTATGTGGGTGCCCCCCATACCCCTCCTTACTATATATTCTAATTCCAGGGTCACTCTACAGTGGGGAATAGGCCATATATCATTTTTGACTAAATGAGTGTTGGTGAAATGAAGTGTCGGTGAAATTAAGTGTCAGCGAATTGGGCTTGCTGAGTTGAGTGTCGGTGAAAGGAACTGTCGACGAAATGAAGGTGATCCATGATATCAAGGGACTTCACCATTTCTAGCTGGATCGTATCCTCTCAAGCTACTGGATTGCATGATTATTGCTGTAACTTTATCTAATGACATGCATGCAATATGACAATTTGTTTCTGAGAAAATGAATGGAATGTGCATCAGATTTCAGAGTTCCTCAAAAATTTCATTACACTTCTCAAACTAACCCCACTTAAGATAAATGTTTCACCACCATAGCAGAGCGCAGTCTGAGCAATATTGCTATAACTTTTTTTTTTGTCTCTTTCATGTTCCTGATAGGATCACCTTTGGCAAATTGGCCTAAAAGGAAAGCTTAGGCAAAAGAGGTGATCCAGAATACCATCAGTGATTGTTAATTTAGTGCATCCAAGATCCTAGCTTGGAACAGAAACAGTCATGCTTGGTAGAGGTTGGCCAGGTGATCCAGATAGGCTGGCCGATGGACCAGACCCTGGCAAAGCAGGCCACCTCTTGGGACATAGAATGTCATCTCTTTATTGGTGAAGGAACTTGAAGTTTGCTGGAGACAGCAAAATGTGTCAGCTAGATTCAACAGGAATTAATATTGCACACAAAATGGATTATTGAACTATATTTCTTGAGAAAAAGTAGTCTCTCTCTCTCTCTCTCTCTCCCTGTCTGTCACTGTCTCACACAGACACACACACTCACACACACACACACACACACACACACACACACACACACACACACACACACACACACACACACACACACACACACACACACACACACAAACATTCTTATTCACTGAAGTTGAATCTCAAGAAAAGACCTGGTGGGTACTGAAATACTTGCAAGTCTGTTAACTAGATCCTGTTCAGTTGGAGTCTGTGCCAATGAGTGTCACTTCATTTTAGAAGAAAAGGTGGTTTTTGTTTGTGCATATGCATCTAATTGATATTCAGAATATTTGGCCTTCCTAGAGACTGTGAATGCAGCGTTTCAGAAGTTGTTGCTTACAGATTCTCCAGCTTTAGTCAACTCTTAGGTGTGGAATGATAGAAATATCTGGAGGGGAGTGTATGCGAAGAACAGCTTGCTTGATCTGAACCTGACTGGTGGCCTGCTGGTGGACTTCTGTACTGTCTAGGGATTGTCCATAACAAACAACATGTTCTGACACAAGGATGCTGATAATTGCATAGAGTACCTTAGGCCTAATGTCAGTGTTGGACTTTGTAGTCATTTCATCAAAACTGAAGATGTTCACTCTAGATTTCCAGGGCAAGAGAGGTGCTGAGATGTCAACAGCTCACTGTCGGGAAGTCAGATGGATCCCATGAATGGAGTGGGTGCTGGAAAGACTTATGAAGCCAAGACATGTCATAAGAGAGTTCTTCTAGAAACATCTATTTGAAGATTCATACCTCAGGAAGAGCTTCTTTCATATAAGGGGTATGAAATCTGAGTGGACTTTCTTAAAGACCTCTGTAATTGAGGCAGTAGAAGCTGCAGCCAAAGCTAACACATTATGGCAATAACCAAAGGCTCTGCTGGTCAGCAGCAGTTTGGAGGGAAACTGTTCGGTTAAAGAAAAAGTCATTAAGTCAGATATGAATGGCACCAAAAAGCTCGGAAAGCAGTAGCTGCATGAGTAAAACATAGGAAGGACATGGGGGGGCATTTTCATGGCCTTGAAAAATTATGTTTGTCTGGCCTCAAAGAACTGTTGGCAAAGCATCCAATGACTCAGGTGAGATAGTTGGGACTTAATCCAGGATGAAATTCAAAAGAAATTAATTTATTTTGGGTCACATTAAAAAAAATGTCATAGAACTAAAATTGTGCATTTAAAAAACATGTATAATAAATAAACTTTACACGTTGTAGAAACAAATCAATTAATCAACAGCACGAGTCATCAAAAAACAAAGTTAACAAATACAAAATGGCTGAAGAAGCAAGCAAAACATGAGCTGCATTTGAAACATTGAGAAAAAATCCAAATATTAAACTTTCACAAAGAGAGGTAAGAAATTTTAAGTGTGTCTTTTTAAAGTACTATATGAATAAGCTTCTTATGGTCCGTATGATCTTTTACCTAGCACTGTTGCTGTATTTCCCAGACTAAACTCTTGACCATGAAATAGTTCAGTTTTAATGCACAATGCAATACTCTCATTCCAACTGATAAAAAATAACAGCAAGAAAACATGACATCACAACAACTGTGCTCATTTTAGAGCAGAAAATCTCATCATGCACATATGACTGGTGCAAACGTTAAACAAACAGTCACCACACATTGTAGTGCCACTGCGACTAAGGATTTCATACAGGGAACTTCCTGCCCCATTCTTTTAGTACTGAAACAATATCTACGATTACATGATGCCAGTTTTGTTCTTGTTTTTTGCAGCATTTTGATTTGACTAATACCAATCAGATATTGGATAGAGATATTACTTTTGATGATGTCTCTGAAGGCCTGTCACATTGGATGTTATATTCGGTACTTATAATTTCATCACTCACTTAATTGTATATATCCATTGAAAACTGGTCACAATTTCACTTTAGTAATATAGCAACGGCAGATACCTGTAACTTAGACAAGACTGCAGAAGTTGTTTTTCTTTTTCTTTTTTTATGACTCCTTTAAATGTTGGTTACAGACTATTACCTGTAATTAAATAATTATATAAAATAAACTGAGGGTAAACAAATTACTTGTTTTTCCATTGCATCACAGTTTGCTTTAATGTCTTTAATAATTACCCACACTTGGCCTAGGGGCATGTTAAACATACCTTGTATTGGAATGTGGTGTATATACTGTCTGTGCTTGTAAAAGAATAACCAGGTCCACACCCTTTCATAAACCCACGTCTAACTGCAGCATGATTTCACTGGATCACAAAAGTATAGCTGATGTCATATGTGACCACACAAACAAAAGTTGTCCTTTGCTATAAGCATTTTGTGGTGAAAGTTCATCCATGTAATCACAGAAACAGTAAACAAAGGATGAGACTGATTTCAAAAAACAGTTTTCAGTTACCTGCAAATGAACAGATAATCCTTCACAAAATCTAGAACTTGGAAAATGGTCAAGGAATGGAAGGCAGTCTTTGTTGATAATGAAGAAAGGACGCCCTCAAAGCAAAATTTAATAAAGCATGACAAACGCATTAGCTTTGTATATATACTGGCATGCTGCATAAACTCTTAAAACTGCCAACTGCCACATGTCATTTACCTTATAAGTATAATCTTCATGAAATTACTGTGGTTTCTGTTAAGAAATATTTTCTCCCTTAGTGCCTTCTGAAAATAGGCTCTGCCAATACTGCCTGGCTAACAGCTTTTGCATAAATTAAATAAAAAAATATATAACCCAAAATCATGATATTACACAGAGGTCAAAATTCCAATCTGTTCCATATGCATATATGTACAGCAGAGATGTCTCTGGAGAGTTTGATGTCTTTCTTCTCATATCATAATTGTTAAAGAAGTTATTACAGTTTGCTTACATCTAAATGGCATGTCTGTATATATTTTAAGCACCTTTATTAAATCATCACTTAAGACATACACATGCATATAGACTAACAGAAAAGAAAAGAAACCATATCAATATTTTTTTTTCATTTACATACATTATACATTATATATGTGTTCTTTCTTTGAAACAGCTGTCATTCAGTCCAACAATACATAAACTGATCAGTTCTTTCCTTCCCTTAAATCTCAGTCCACCTGAATATTATTCTGCATGTATTGTCCCCCTTAAATTCCACTTATTTCTATGTAATTTGCTCCTCCCCTTTTCTAAAGATCCAACTTCCATTTTTTTATCTGTTTTATAATACTCAATACTTTGATTTTTGAGTTACATTATGCTTAGTTTAAAAGAAATGTTAAAACATTGTACAGTAATTCAAATTAACCCAGATAATTTAAGTAGCAGTTTCTAAGGCATTAAAAAAATTCTAAAACACATTTATCCAAAAATCTCTGAATAATCTGCTTACATTGTGTGCATCATCTTTCATTATCCCTGCTGATTGACAATGATTGCTACTTGGTATAAAACTGTCAAGCAAGAAGAATAATTGTACTATACATTATTTTTCCCCAGAACAGGTTATCAATCCCACATTATTAGGTTAAAATATACTGCTTCTCTTCCAGCAACTTTAACTCTTATTAGACGTTGTCCCGTTCGATTCTCAGCTAGAGCGTCTTCTGTGGAGATATGCGTGAATGGGTGTACCTTCGTTGAAGGTTGTGCGTTAGGGCCAGCAACTCAGCATGTAAAAATCAACTGCCAATCATTAGCGGACTGGAGTTCCGCTGTGGCGACCCCTAACCGGGAAAAGCCGAAAGACACAACAAGTGGTCCCATACCTTTTCTCTCTTACTTTCGTAATGTTTACAGAATATTCTGGAACGTATCTTGCTCTGCTTATGTTCTGAAGTTTATTCTCTCAAAGGAACTGATAGTGAGTATCAAAAATGGCAAAGTGGGGGAGGGCATCTGCTACTACCATTGCTGCCAAGATATGTCGATGATCTATGTACACAACTGCTGAGTTATTCTAGCAGTGGCCTCCTACTAACATTGCTCTACTCATTCTCTGAATAGTCCGTTGCTTTTCACTGATAAGCACAATATTTAAGCAATATTCACCACTAAAATAATGCTTGTGTTTAGGCCCTCTGCTTTCAAGGTGACAATACAGAAGTGTAATATAGAACAAGGATAGATTGCTGAACTGCTACTGTCTGACTAGGGCCTGTCCTTACATGTGTGTATACTTCTGGTCCCAGATACCCATCCTTCTACAGGATGCCCCCTTAGATAGTTGTATCACCTTTTCAGGGGTGCAATACTGAAATGTATAAGTAAACATATACCTGATAAAGAATATGATAGCGCCTTAGCTTTTTGACATACTATTACATTTGTTCACATTTAATGACTGACATTTACAGAGGTTTCTTGAAAATATCCAATAAAGTTAAGCAACATTAAAAGAGATATGAAATAAAAAACATACCAGTATAAATGGCTAAGAAGGAAAAGAAAACTATTGAACAAAAGGCCTTTTTTCTGATAAACTATCCATAGTCTTATTTTAAATAAACAGAGTATTATATTAACTTGGTATGAAAGCATCTCTGGAAATCTGTTGTCCTTAAGAATCTCAAAGCAAAAATCTCTCAAATGTAAAGGCAATTCTTACTAAAATGTAATTTATCTCTAAAACCCCCTTAATTACAACTAGTGCTAAAAGATACTTTGCAGTGATATTTACCCCTGATCCCCATGAATCACATTGACACAGACACACCCTCATTCACTCTCACACTCACATGCAGACATGCATACATACACACACATGTATACACACACACACACACACACACACACACGCGCGCACGCGCGCAAATGCACACGCATGCGCACAAATGCATGCACACACACACACATGCACACGCACGCGCACACGCGCACACGCACACATGCTAGGGTTACCACCTGTCCCACTTTGTGAGGGACAGTCCCTCTTTGGGCAGTTGTGTCCTGACCAAAAATATTAAAATTGGCAAATGTCCTGCGATTGTAGGACATAATTATTTCCCATATTTTATGTAATAGTTGCATGAAATAGTTATTTCTGTATCTGAAATACCTAAATTTTACAAGAAACAGAATAAGCAACTAAACTGCTACAAGAATAAGCTTTTATTTAGGCAAAAAAGTAATGTTCTATCCTTTGTACTGACCATGGGTATGTGTTGACCTGTAAAATCTGATGTGTGTCCTGAAAATGTCCCACTTTGACCATTTGAAAAGGTGGCAACCCTACCACATGCACACAGACATACGCACATACACATGCACACACGCATACACATGCACACACATGCGCACACACATGCGCACATGCACACAAGCACACGTAAGCACACACACACTGTGAAGATAAGTGAAGGCTGCCAGCCTAGCCAGATAGAATTTTGTAGATAATTCTGTCATTTGTAAATATCAATGTAAGGCACAGGCTTATTCTCTTAAATGTGAAAAGACTGTATTAGATGTTGAACTGAAAAAAATGCAACAGTGCACTCTGCTGTAAGAAAGCTGATAAGTCAAGCATTTCAATACTGTCTTTGATCTCAGAGCTCACAGCAGAAATGTCTGGATGAAGGAATTCTGGCTATTGTTTTGAGACAAGAGTTAATTGCTAGAATTTGCATGTATAATTTCTTTTATTGCTCTGGCTTCCTGACCAGCTGCAAGATCAAAAGGGCTATTAACCTCTGAGTTTCTGTTAGCCTGGGAATCAGAAAGAAATGATGTAATCTGAAATGAATCAGTGGTACTGTGCTATCAATTTAAGGACAGAAAGAATGAAAGCATTTGAGTATTTGCCTTGAGAATATCCAGCTCACCAGCACTGTCTTGCTTTATATGTAAGTTTATTTTAGAACTGCATTTTCTCTTAGCTATATCTAGGAACTAGGAAGATTAGATTTTTTTTCTGTATTGATGCCAGATCTATTTTACTGTACTTTTTTAAGCATTTTCCTGTGATCTCTGAACTCTTGACTAGCACCATGTTATAAGAAGTATTGTCTTGTGTTTTCATTATTTATTATTAAATATTTTTAAACCTTTCAACTGTGGCTGTTTTGTGTAGAGATAATTTAAGCTCTGGAGTACATTGCATGTATATAGTGATACTGGCCAAGCCACCCCAATAAGCCTTGACTGTTCAGTTGCATTTATCATTTGGATAATAATATTGCACAGCACAATTGGACACCCTTTCATAAGGGCCTTTTAGTAGCTGATAAATATTAATGGGGGGTGGCAAGTGGTACTACCATATAGTCTGGGTAAAGGGTGCACAGCTGGAGAACCTGTGCCAGCCTTCCCCAGGAATGTCTGTGTGGTTCTGTACAACTCTTACCTCAAAGTGTGTGTGTGTCAGCTACTCGGGCAGGGACACAAAGCACTGGTTGGACAGAGAGGGTGCTGGAGGTATTAGCTTGCCCACTAGGCTGAGATCTGGACCCTATAGCTGTGCCAGTGGGGAGTCTTATTGGCGACCTGGAGAGAAAGGGAGAGACCATCTCCAGACTGACTGTGATCTCTGTGTGCCCTTAAGGGGAATTGCACTTTACTGTATGTGTATTTATTTTCCTTTCCCTATATGGACACCCCTCACTGGTGTTAGTGGTGAGGATTGAGGCTCCTTGATTGCTGGGCCAATGACAGGCATCACATATTAATTGTTTGGCAGTGGTGGGATATCCACACCACATATTAATTGGTTGGCAAATACTAATTGGCTTGTAGTGGTGTGGGTAGTGTGAATTCCTGTAGCTTGTGTACAGTGTTCTCTGAAAGTGTTTTTGCACTCTAAATCAGCCACGCAGTGAATACTCAGAGTTCAGATCACAATAATTTTATTTGTTTTGTTAGCTTAGTTAGTCAGGGAGAGCAGGCAGCATGTCAGCAGAGGAGTACGGAAAGCTGACAAGGAGCCAGCTGGTGGAGATGTGCCAGGCTAGGTGACTGGTGCATGAAAACCTGACTAAGGCAGACATGATTGCAGCTTTGGTCACAGCTGCATCAGAAAACCGCAACCAGGAGGACAATCAGACTGGCCATGGAGATGTACAATACTCAGGGAATGGACAGCTCAACCTTTGTGCAGAGGACGTAAAAATCCATATAGTGCTAAAATGACTTAAGTTGGAGGCCAGGCATTTGGAAATGAAAGCTGTGGAAAAGAAGTGGCAGAGACAGCACAAAAAGAAGATGCTGACTCTTCGCCAGGGTCATGGAGGTAATGGGGAAGGGAGTAACTGGACCCCAGAAGCACAAAAGGTCAGTAAATTTCTTCCACAATTTACAGAGGGGGAACATTTTGATAGCTTCATTAATATGTTTGAGAGGGTATGTAAACAGTATGATGTTGACCAAAGGCTTTGGGTACAGTTCCTGACCCCCTTACTCCATTGTAAAGCTGTAACTGTATTGTCTAAAATTTCTGATCAGGAATGTTTTGATCATACTACTGTTAAGAACTGCTTGTTAGAATTTTTTAAGTTAACACCTGAAATGTACAGGGAAAACTTTTGTGAGCATAGACGCAAGGCAGATAAAAGTGTGTGTGAATATGTTGCTGAACTGAGCACATATTTTCATAGGTGGGTGAGTGGATGTCAAGTCACCACTTTCGAAGGGCTGGCAGACCTTTTGATGAGGGAGCAAGCCCTTAGCACTTTGCCTGAGGACATGAGGATCTGCTTAGCTGATAGACAATGTACTACTTCAGATGAGTTGGGGAAGAAGGGAGACCTATACCTAGCAAGCAGGGTATTCCTGCACAGAAAATGTATACCCATTACTGCTCATAAGTCTAAAGGAACCCATGGTGGGCAGTACAGACTGCCCCAACAGAATCTGCCAGTAGCAAGGGAAGCCGTTAGTCCAGGTACATGTCCAGGACCTAGGGTTAAACATTTTGAATGCAACCAGTGGGGCCATGTGGCATACAGATGTCCACGGAGGCAAGGTGGGGAACAAAAGGTGAGATAGACAGTAAGTGGGGAAGACAAAATTCCAATAGTAGGTTGTCTTGAGCAACAACGGTACCGAACTACCATCCTGCAGATGTCCTGATAGGGAAGGATTTGGATAAAGCAGTGCCATGTGCTTATGCAGTTACACACAGTCAGGCTAGGAGACAAGCATATGGGTCTGTTAGTCTGGGGGAGATGCAGACAGACTGCATACTTGCAGCCAGGACTGGTGAGGTGGTTACTTCAGGGAGGGAGCTACTCTGTAGCAGTGAGACTGAATGTGAGCCACAGCTGCTTGTGGGTACTAATGTTCCCTTGGACAGAGTGGCTGCAAAGGTAGAGGTGAGTACTAGTACCCAGGCTGACAGTAAGGCACCACTGTCAGAGGATGCCAGACTTCCTGTGGAAGGTGAGCTGGGAAGGGTTACAAAGAGAGTTCACACAGGCTCAGCTCTCAGACCCTACATTGCAAGGCCTGAGGCAAGTAACTAGTGAGGCACCTGATTCTTAAGGGAAGGAGGATTCTGTATACTGGAACAAAAGGTTACTGGGGAAGAAGGGAGACCTATACCTAGCAAGCAGGGTATTCCTGCACAGAAAAGGTACACCCATTACTGCTAATAAATCTAAAGGAACCCATGGTGGGCAGTACAGACTGCCCCAACAGAATCTGCCAGTAGCAAGGGAAGAGAGTGGACCCCTGAGGGAGGGCTAGAAGGTGAGAGGGTACAGTAGTTGGTAGTGCCTACAGCCTACCATCTGGAACTTTTAGCCATAGCCCATGATATTCCTTTTGCAGGTCATATGGGCATAAAACATA
Organism: Protopterus annectens; assembly: GCF_019279795.1. Classification (NCBI taxonomy): domain Eukaryota; kingdom Metazoa; phylum Chordata; order Ceratodontiformes; family Protopteridae; genus Protopterus; species Protopterus annectens. The sequence goes on along the minus strand of NC_056728.1, from coordinate 847,472,032 downwards.
CAAAGATACATATTATGCAGAACTTCTATTGCCTGGAATTTCCAGAGATGTAACAGGGTACTGCAGGACCTATGAGCAGTGCCAAAAGGTAAAGGCAGGAGACAAGGTGAGAGCTCCTTTGATACCTTTGCCTGTGATTGAGGGGCCATTTTAGAGGGTAGCTATGGATATTGTGGGTCCTCTGAGTACCCCAAGTTCCAAAGGGAAAAGGTATGTCCTAGTGGTAGTGGATTATGCTACACGATACCCTGAGGCAGTGGCTCTGTCCTCCATTGAGGCAGAAAAGGTGGCAAATGCTTTCTTAGAGATTTTCAGCAGGGTAGGTTTCCCAAAAGAAATACTGACTGACAGAGGTGCCAATTTTGTGTCAGATCTGCTGGCTTGTCTGTGGAAGTACTGTGGGGTGAAGCACCTGAAGACCAGTCCCTACCATCCCTGGACTAATGGTCTTGTTGAGAGGTAAAACTCTAAAATCAAGTCCATGCTATGGGCATTTGCAGACCAGTTTAAGAGGGAGTGGGACAAATATTTGCCCCATCTGTTGTTTGCTTACAGAGAGGTTCCCAGGAATCCAGAGGTTTTTCACCCTTTGAGTTTCTGTATGGGCATAGGGTGAGGGGAGCTCTAGATTTAATTTGTGATGAGTGGGAAGGTGAGTGTGAACCTCACAAGGAGTCTGTTGTGGCATATGTCCTAAACCTCAGGACAAGGCTCAGGGAACTTATGGGCTTGGCCCAGGAAAACCTGGCAGAAGCCCAACAACAGAAAAAGGTATGGTATGACAGGAATGCTCAAGCTAGAGAGTATGCTGTAGGGCAGCAGGTAATGGTTCTCATTCCTGTCAGGCACAACAAGCTCCAAGCAGCTTGGGAGGGATCCTACAAGGTGGTAAGGAAGGTAAGTGATGTTAACTACATGGTAGAGCTGCTAGGTAGGAGACAGGAGCACAAATTGTACCATGTTAACATGATGAAACCTTACCATGATAGGGAGGTATTTGTGCTGAGCATTTGCAGTGGATTGCAGGAGGAGTCTGAGGGAGATCTGGTGACTGATCTCCTCAGTGAGGCTCGGACTGACACCTCAGTGGAAGGGGTAGCAATGTCCCAGCAGCTATCTCCTATCCAGGTTTGAGAAATCAGAGCAGTGTTACAGGAGTTTGGGGACATGTTCACTGGGAAACCAGGGCGCACCCACCTGGTGCAGCACCAGGTGGATACAAGACCCCAAAGGCATATTAAGTAGGCCCCTTATAGGGTGCCTGAGAGAGTCAAACAGACTCTGAGGGAGGAGATACAGGAGATGTTTGAACTAGGGGTAATTCAAGAGTCTAACAGTCCCTGGGCCTCCCCAGTGGTGCTGGTGCCAAAGAAGGATGGTAGCACCAGGTTCTGTGTGGACTACAGAAAACTAAATAGTCACAAAGAGCTAAATGCTTACCCCATGCCTAGGACAGATGAGGCCCTACAGCAGTTGGGTGGGGCTAAGTATCTTGCCACCATTGATCTTGCCAAGGGTTACTGTCAGGTGCCCTTGACTCCAAGTATGAGGGAGAAGTCAGCCTTTGTGACTCCTTTTAGCTTGTATGAGTTCACAAAAATGCCCTTCGGGATGGAAAATGCCCCAGCAATTTTCCAGAGGCTGGTAGATCATATCCTAGCAGGAGCAGGAGGGTTTGCCTTTACTTACCTAGATGATATTGCCATCTACAACCATTCCTGGCAACAGCCCCACAGTGGAATTAGCAATGCCAATGCAGATGGGCTCTCAAGACAGGGAATGGGGTAAGGTTTACTCAGATAGACCTAACCCTCTCAAGCAATGTTTCTCAAGGATCATTTAAAAAAACTAGCTTTTGTTCCTTGGGGGGAGATGTGTGAAGATAGGTGAAGGCTGTTGGCCTAGCCAGATAGAATTTTGTAGATAATTCTGTAATTTGTAAATATTAATGTAAGCCACAGGCTTATTCTCATAAATGTAAAAAGACTGTATTGGATGTTGAACTGAAAAAAATGTAGCAACAGTGAACTCTGCTGTAAGAAAGCTGATAAGTCAAGCATTTCATGACTGTCTTTGATCTCTGGGCTTGGAGCCGAAATGTCTGGATGAAGAAATTCTGGCTATTCCTTTGAGACCAGAGCTAATTGCTAGAATTTGCATGTATAATTTCTTTTATTTCTCTAGTTGCCTGACCAGCTGCAAGATCAAAAGGGTTATTAACCTCTGAGTTTCTGTTAGCCTGGGAACCAGAAATAAATTATGTAATCTGAAATGAATCAGTGGTACTGTGCTATCAATTTAAGGACAGAAAGAATGAGAGCATTTGAGAATTTGTCTTGAGAACATCCAACTTAACAGCACTGTCTTGCTCTATATGTAAGTTTATTTTAGAACTGTGTTTTCTCTTAGATATAGCTAGGAACTAGGAAGATTAGATTAGTTTTTTTCTGCATTGATGTCAGAACTATTTTACTGTATTATTTTAAGCATTGTCCTGTGATCTCTGAACTCTTGACTAGCACTGTGTAGTAAGAAGTATTGTCTTGTGTTTTATAATGTATTATTAAATATTTTTAAACTTTTCAACTGTGGCTGTTTTATGTAGAGATAATTGAAGCTCTAGAGTACATTGCATGTATATAATGATACTGGCCAATCCACCCCAATAAGCCTTGAATATTCAGTTGCACTTACCATTTGGATAATACTATTGCACAGTATAATTGGACAACCTTTCATAAGGGCCTTTTAGTAGCTGGTAAATATTAGTGGGTGGTGGCAAGTGGTACTACCATGTAGTCTGGGTAAAAGGGGAACAGCTGGAGAAGCTGTGCCAGGCTTCCACATGAGTGTCTGTGTGTTTGTATATAACTCTTATTTCAAAGTGTGTGTGTGTCAGCTTCTTCTTTGGACAGAGAGAGTGTTGGAGGTTTTAGCTTGACCACTAGGCTGAGATCTGGACCCTATAGCTGTGCCAGTGAGGAGTCTTATTGGGGACCTGGAGAGAAAGGGAGAAACCATCTCCAGACTGACTGTGATCTCAGTGTGTTCTTAAGGGAAATTGTACTTTACTGTGTGTGTATTTATTATCCTTTCCCTATATGGATGCCCCTCACTGGTGTTAGTGGTGAGGATCGGGGCTCCTTGATTGCTGGGCCAGTGCACGGGCATCACAGATGCAAGTGTGTACACACATACACACACACACACACACACACACACACACACACACACACACACACACACACACACACACTGAACATCATACCCTTTTTCAATTTCTCCAAGTATTTGGGGTTTCTAATACCATGATGGGAATGGACCCCATTCCTAAGTCTAAGTATGATTAAAGTTCATGAAATTATTATTGTTTCAATCTTTGATATTAGCCAAAAGTGCTCTTCTCAGCACCTGCAATGTGCACAGTAATGACTCCTGCAATTCGTACAGAGTTACATGTATTGGTAACATATCTAAGTATGACTGTAAATTCTTTTTTATAAGACCCGTTGCTCCTACTACTACTGGAACTGCCTGGGTATCTTTCTTCCACATTGCCATAATTTCACCCTGCAAATCCTGATATTTTATGATTTTGTATCTCTGTGTACTTAAGACACTGTAGTCACTGGGTGTAGCAATTTCAATGAACAATGCTACTTTTGTCTTCTTTTCATGGGCTACTATATCTGGTTTTCTTGCATCTATTTTTTGAACTGTTATAAACTTCATCATTTTTCTGTGATGCTTTGTGGCTTATGTTTCCAGCATTTTTCAGCTACTTCAGTATTAAAATGTTTGCACAATCCCCAGTGCAATGGTCTTGCCACATTATTATGCCTTTCAGTATACAATCCTTCTGCCATGAGTATATTACAACTAGCAATAAGATGTGCAACTGTTTCCAATTCTGTTTTACAAAACCTAAATTTGCCTGTTTCTCCCACATGTTGAATGGACTTGTAAACCAAAATGTACACAGTCCACTATCATGGGTTACCAATATTAACCTTTGATCTTTTGGTTTAAATTCACCTCTCCTTAATCATTCCTATGTGTGATCCTGATCAATATGAGGTTGTTCCAAAAATTTTCCATACTTTCAACTACATTTATGCATTTACCACATTTCTTGCCATCTCATCTGATCCTTCACCTTACAGTCTTTCTTTTGTTTTTTGGTACATTCATTTGCTGCCTGATTTTTATCTACTTCTGGTATGGTTTCCATTCCCACTTGACAATGATATGCTTCTGCTAAACTAAGAAGGGAAGTCATCTTAGACTTGTTCTCCTCATGTTTTAAAACTTTCACTACATTTGGATCTGGTGAAGTCAGCAGATATGTAGGCAGTCCAAAGATTGCAGATCTCGACCTGTGTTCAATTTCAAGGAGGCCTATACTTCCTTCAGAATGGGGAATTTATAATCTTAGTATGCCCTGATTTTTATAAATCATTTGATGAGCATAAAGCATCCTTCTTGCTTTCCTGTACAACCTATCCAACACCTATTGGGGCCAGTCAAACTGTAAGTTAGGACAGGAAGTCCAAATTGGTTTATAGCCTGGAGTTTGTTCCTAGATGCCAATGCTGTTTTCAGTACTAATTTTAGTCTTCTAAAATATTTCTTACTAAGTTTTATTCACATTTGCTCATGTTTTATTGTCAGTTCCCAAATATTTATATACTCCCTCTTGCTCAATTTCTTTTATATTACATTCCTGTCTCAAACTGATGTTTTCTTGGTGCTGCAGCTTTTCTGCTTTAAAGGCTGCTTTTGCATATTTATCAAGAACAAATGATGTTCTTATATCATCTGAAAAAGTTTTGACCACTTGCAGTTGTGCCTTCAGTTCCTCATCTGATGAACTATACAGTTTTAAATAATCTATTAAAAGAAGATGAGAAGTCTTTACACTTTGTTGTTTTCTGGGAGCCATATTGTAGCCATAACCTAATCTGTTAAGTGGACAGTTTAATGGGTTAAGGGCAAGACAAAAGAGCAGTGGTGACAAAGAGTCACCCTGGAATATTCACTTTTGGATTTTTATCCCTGGAATACTAATTTATCCTTTATCGTGACTTAACTACAAAGTGGCTTGCTACTGCTTCATGTTTACTATAATGTAATTGATGCATGTAGGGTATATCTTATACATTTTTTAGCATTCTTTTATCCATGAATGCGGGATTCTGTCAAATGCTGTTTTGAAGTCTATCCATGCCATACAGAGATTCTTCCCCGTTTTGCATTTCTCCATTATGACTTTAACAGCAGATGGTCCTTTGTTACATATGACTTTCTTTTATTATCCTTTTATTTTATTGTCATCATTGAGTTTTCTTCTAAATGACTATAAACTCGTCGGCATCAATTCCAGTTTATAATTTATACATTATCGGAAGGCAAGTTATTGTTTTATAATTTTTAGGATAGCTTGCAGGTTTACTCTTAAATAAGAGTATTGTTTTCTTGTTTACCAGGCTGGTGTCTGTTCGGGGTCATGGCTAAGTCTTCATGTAAAGATTTTAATACTTTTAGCCAGAAGTTAGGTACTGCATCTGGGCCTCAGGTTTTCAGTCAGCAGTTTTTCATAACTTTGTTTCAGTCTCTCTGGCCATTACTTCATTTGAACTTCTTAGTCTTTCATTTACTTCTTCTATCCATTTAGTATTTTTGTTATGTTCCACAGGATCTTCATAGATATTTCTCCAAAATGTATCTATTTCTTTACTGGTGTTTCAGTTCCTTTTGCCTTGTTTCCCAATTCTCTATAAAACGTTTTTGGTTCATCAGTAAATTAAGTTTTACTTTCCCTTTATATTTATCTGCATGTCTTCTAAGTTTTTCTGCCTGTGTTAATATTTTCAGTTTATTATTTGTGATACTGTGTGATAGATCCTGATCTGTTCTGATACTGTGCATTGCTTTTATCACATCTATCTGAGTATTTTTGTTGATCTGTTCCCTCTTCTATACTCTTCTAACAGTGACACTTCTTGTCTTCATTGCTTTATAGTTTTCTCTATTCAATACTTCCATGATGGCATTCAATTTCTCCCATTCCTTTCCCTTATTACCCCATGTTTTTGTGGTAAGGCTTTATCTGTTATTAATTTAGCAGCACTATATTGTATCCTATTTATTTATGTTATATCACATGCATCTCTATGGACAGTCCTAATTACTGTGTTCATTTGTTTGATCAAACTTCTAACTTTCTGGATTTTATTGACTTTCTGTAGTCTATTTCTTTCATTGATCTTAATATGTCTGTCCATTTCTATTAAATCAAGCAGCTCCTGTCTTAGATAATTTTCTTCCAAGCTAAGGCCACATTCTTTGTTCTCCATTTCTTGCAGGCATTCTATAGAAAGTTCCAGAGCATCTTCCTGTGCCACATTCTATTCAGTTTCATCCTGTGTCATCCATTGTTCTTTCATATGGGAGCTCACTAGCCTATCACTCCACAGCATTGACTGTGTCAGAGTTGCCACAGTCTCCTGTTCCTTCTCTTGCTGTGCAACTTCAACTGAATGTTTGTACTGGTTTCCTATGAAAGGCTCCACAGTATCTTCATATGGCAACTGTTCAGATGTTACTTACTCCACTGGTTTCGCCTTAATCTGGGGATCTATTGCTCTATCCTGCTATGATGGTATCTGATTTAGATTTTCTACACCAAATCCTTAATTTCACAGGTAATCCATAACATCAGTTTCTATTTCTTTAACTTCTTTATTACTGATCCTCTTTTCTACTTTTCTTCTTTGTTTTTTGTATTGTACAATTTTCCATGTCTGGATTCCTTTGCCTGTATTTCTCTTCAAATATCTTTGGTGCTGCTCTTTTTGTACTTGATTAGCTTTGCTTTCTCCTTTGCATAAATATTGCACAATATTAAATCTCTTTCTTTCCCATGTCCATATTTCTTCTTCAGATATCTCATGCTCCTCCTGTTTCTCCTTACTTTGCAGACTCGTTGTTTCATCTTGCTGTAATGTGACCTGTGTTAGACTTTCTGCACTAAACCCTTCACTTTGCAAGTATTCCATAACTTCATCTTCTATTTTTTTTTACTTATTCTTTACTAATCTTTTGTTCTACGTTCCCTCTTTGTGATCTTATTTTTCTTTTATTGTGAAATCTTCCATATCTGGATGCCTTTGCCTGTATTTCTCTTTGAAAGTCTTTGGGGCTGCTTTTTTTCTGCTGGTTAATTTAGCTTTTTCCTTTGCATAAATATTGCACTATATTAGCTCTCTCTTTTTTCCCAAATCCATATTTATTTTTTATACCTTTTAAAAGTCTCTAGATTTTATTCTTTATATTTTCACACTTCCTCAGTCACTTCTTTTTCCAAACAGCTCAAGGTATCTTGATCTATATAATGTTTTTAATAAATCTGTTGTATTAATGAATGCATTTTTTTATTTGAAGCTTTTGATAGTTTTTCTTGTGAAAGTAGTTTTCTTTCCTCTAATTACTCTCTTAGTTTTGTATATCTTCTGTCATGAAATTCTGGGCTTCAGCTTTGTTGGTTTTGCTTACTTTTATCTTATCAGTTATTTCTTTATATGAAATAGGTATTTGTAAATCTGATTTTAACTCTTTAGGAATTCTTTTTAATTTAGTAGAAACTGCTTCTAGCTTCAATTGATCAGTTAAGGGTTTCTCATTATTTGAATGTTCAGTATAATGATGTCTAAAAGCATCAAGTATATCTCCTGTATCCGAGACTCTCTTTCCCTTCCTTTCATGTTGAATATTAACAATATTATTAGATTTAGATTGTAGCTTAATCCTCATAGATAGATTATGTGTCTAGGAGAAGTGGCCAGTAAGTTTGCCTTTAATCTTTCTAATGCTAAGTTAGTTTTGTGAGTTAATAATTCATTATATTTCCTATTTAATTCCTCAATTTTCTTTTTAGTAGCTAGAGAGTTTGTTACTTTCTCTGATTTCACTAAGAAAAGTTGAGATTGCAACTCTTGTAGTTCAGAATCCCATCCTCTCACCTTGTTTTATACCAATTAAGGGTTTTACCAAATTTGTAGGCTTTCAGTGAATCCCATATCATAACTACATTCATTCTGTAGTATAATTAATGTTAAAAAAGAACTGAAGCTCAGATAATAACCAATGTTTGAAATCTTTGATTTTTGTAATATATGATGAGATTCTAGAAGAAAAGATTAGTGGTTTGAACTCTGTTTGAAATTTCAAAATAAGATAATTATGATCCAAAAATGGACATGGAATTATAGAAAAAGTAGAAATTTTTGAATGTAAATCCTGAGCAACAAATATTTTGTCTATTCTTGTTTGCATACCAAATCTATAGTCTTGGTGGGAAAACAATAGTGACTCAACTTCTTTTAGATTATATGTATCAATTAAATGAAAAGCTTCAGTCCATTTCTTTAAAGATTTTGCAGTGGATGATAAATGAAAAGGTCTTTTATTAGCAGTTTCAGAAGTATCCAAAATACAATTAAAGTCACTTGCTATTATTAGGTTACCTTTATAATTATTAGTTATGAGATCTAAGTGTTTTTAACAGTCCCTACTCCAATGCCTGGAAACCAATATATGTTTACTAATGTCCAAATTCAATTGCTAAATTTTATTATAGTGAGAGCTATAAGACCTTCCTTGTCTACATATTTATAGATAATTTCAGGGGTGATGATATTCTTTTTCCATAAAATTGTTACTCCTCTGGTCTTTTATTTATAAGAGGACTGAGCTAAAATTGCATGTCCATTAAGGTTCCAAGTAAAGTTATCAGTAAATTTAAAGTGGGTTTCTTGAAGAAAGCTACCTGTGCTTTATTTAATTTTAAATATCTAAGTAAATTTGCTCTTTTATTTGGATTATTTAAGCCATTAGTATTTAGCAATAGTAGAGTCAGTTCCATATCAGATTAGAGTACTATTAAAGATTTGATTTCTTTAATATTTATTACTAGTAAGTAAATTCCCCTGATAACACTGTTATCCATACTAAATTGAAAGACAACCCAATATGCTATATAATTGTAAGGAGTTCTCAATTATGACAAACTGAGTTTTGAATGGAAGATAACTCCAAGATCAATTCAACTTAAGTTACGGTTACCATCAAATTAAAATTAGTAATAACTATATATTATAATAACGTATATACTTGTCTATGCTATCACTGTTTTCTCTTTGTGCCTTACTTAATAAAACTTTATATATGAACACACCCATTCAGCTGTTACATCATTCGAATATGAATTATAAACAAGACTATAATGGTTAGCTCTAAGTCAGACATGCTTCCAAGTCAGTGAAATTTCATCTAAAGAAAGCAATCATAGGTTCATAGGTTCATAGGTTCATAGGCTGGTACTAGGCTATCAGCCCTAGGGCCTATACAAGCCTAGCCATAACAATTCCCTGGCTATTTCTTCCCACACTATTTACTTCCCTGGACCCCTGTCTAGCAGAGTAACTGATGTGATCCCCGGGGTGAATTTCCTTTCTCCCATCCATATAGTATATATAGTACAGGACTTGTTAACCTATCTTGTTACTTATCTCCTCATCTAAATCTACTTAGGTTATCATATAATATATTATGTTATTAAGCTAGTAATAAATTTAGTACTGTAAGATTCCGAAGAAATTATTAAAAGATTTGAAGTACAATAGGGTGCTTTGACTATATTTAAAATCTTACATGATTAAATATTGATCTTTCCAGGATTTGTTTTCTCCTTTTTCTTTTTCCTCCCCCTTAATAAAATACAACAAGATGATGTTTCTAAGTGAATAGGGGATGACAATATATATCACTACAAAATGAGGGATAGATATTCATTACAGATAGTAACGATTAATAAACATTGTTCTACTGCTCCAATTCCATTACCTTATATTAGGTCTAAAGAATATGACCATACATTCCTTTATTAATTGTAGTTAAAAAGTAATATAAGAGCAGAGTTGTTTTATTAAATAATCAGTATATCTTTTCCCTTTCCTTCCTCCCAGCTCCCTCCTCCCTCCTTCCCATTTTTTCTTTAATTCCAACATGATACATACTAAAGGTTGGAAAGGATCCGAACAAGCCTATTACAAAACCCTGTAGCATGACATCAGTCTATCTTACATTTCTATTTCAATGTGATACAAAACTAGGCAGATATCAGTTACTGGTTTGACATACAATAACTTTCTTGTGTTGGAGTGTACTATTAAGGCATTAATGCAGAGAATTTAATACCACCATGACCATCCCATAATATCTTCCTAAACAACTTAAACATGAAATCTTAAAAGATGCTGTCTAAATTCTTCACTCAAGATAAAATTTCCATCTTTTTCAGCAAACTTGGGCACATTCTAACAAGTCATAAGAAGGTGAGGGCTCTAGAATCCACCTATGAGTATTTGTAGGAGTGCAGGAGTGTGACTACATGTCTGTGTGTCTATGGGAATCTGAGTAACACAGTGACAGTCTTGTAAATACTTTTATCCAGTTTGTTTCTTGAATTTATCATGGCATTAGAAGCAACATATATATGTTTGATACAA